>NW_015150802.1:768329-797967 GCF_000732505.1 Cyprinodon variegatus
GTGTGTGAATGGGTGAATGAATGTAGTGTAAAGCGCTTTGGTCAAGTCTCCTAACTTGAATAAAGGCGCTATATAAGTACATGCCATTTACCATTTTGTTTTGTGCCCAGGTTAATAAAAAAAGGGCTTTGATGTGTTTTGTTTAACTAAAGATGAAGATGAATGTAACATCAACCAAGCTAATCAACAAAAAGTAAGACAGACCATTGGCTGCAGCTGGAATGACAAGATAGACTCAGATAAAATTAAATAGAATGATTGAAAACTTCTTCTAAGGTGCTAATCTGGTACTGTGGTTCTCCAGGGATCATGAAGGGTTCCCCTGAAGATACTTTTAGAACTGATCTGTGACCTTTAGTTTATATCTTTAGATAGTTAGTTATTTAAAGGTGATTTTAAGGTGTTTTTTTACACTTGATTTTTGTTGTTTAAATATTAATAAATATGTAATAATGGATGAAAGCATCCCTGTCCTCGTTTCCTATTTTAATTTTCATTATATGTATTTATTTTCATCTATGAGCTGGAAATGTCCCCAGATAAGAGTGCAGAAATCTGGTCACCTTATATTAAAATAGATACAAGTTAGCTTTACTTGTCCTTAATGGTGCTGATATTCATATTTTGTTTCTATTTTTCTTTTCTTTTTTTCCTAACAATCCTGTCTGTTAATTTACAACCAATGATTTTAACAGACCTTTTCACTATAATCCCAGACACATGACATTCTCTGTCAGAAAGAAGATGGGATTAAATTAACATGCCTGTCTGCTAGTTTCTGTCTTTCATAATCCTTGTGATAAGCAAAAGAACATGTGATTTATTTCAGAGCTTTCACTGCTTGCTTACTGCTTAAGCTTTTTGAATTAACTAGACATTCTTCAGAGTATCCACAGCTTGCTTACTACAGGTTTCTTTGCCTTTGCGGTCGTCCGTCCATCTTTTAAATTCATAATGACAACCTGAGCAGTGTTTGAGGAGCTGTTTCATTTTACTGTAAGGCCACATTCACTTAAAATAAATATCCAGCCCTGATTGACTGAACTTGAACATGTTTTTGTTTGTTTTCTTTTAACAACCAAATTAGAAATAAATTGTTGACAGAGTTTACTCTTTTATCTGAGAAATAATTGCAGGCAAAGCTTCAGATGTACAGAGGTGTTCAACAGAAAATCACACAAAGCAACGAGAGGCTAAACCTGTGGTTTTTTAATGATTTTTAATCATCTTTTGTTTGCTCTAAAATTGTTTTCTTATTGGTTTCTTGAGTTTTCTGCATCACTCCTTTGACTGGTGCATCACTCCTTTGCTACAGTGACCAGCTGCGATCAATAGACAGGTTCAGAGAACAACCTGAGAAGAAAATCAAGGCACCTCCAGCTTGTTTCAAAATGTCCTCAGAGATTTGGATGCCTGGCAGTGAGGCATCTGTCTCTGTCCTCCTTTTCTGTCGGTGTCCTCTGCATAAATCTGGACAAACTGCTACGCTCCATTTCTATTGAAGTATTGCATTTTCTTTATGCTGATATTGTCAAACAAGCATGTAATTTGTGCATAAAATTGCTATTTTTTTGTATTTTGTTTTTCCCGATGTAAAAGTTACCAAAAAAAAAAAGCACTCCCAAAATCCTCACAGTATAACCAAGGGTGAAAGCTGTTTTGTCCTTTTCGAAGGGATTCATTTCCACATGAAAAGAGAAGTTCTGTCCAATCCCTTTATACACGTCCGTTTAGTTTGCAGAGCACAATACCCAACTAACAAAAGGCAATAGCCTTTACGGTGCAAATATAATGCACTGCACACATACACACCGCACATCTATTGTTGCTTTTGCTTTTTAACAGACATTGAACAAGATGAGGCACAGCTCTGAACACATCAGGCTCGCTGTCTGACCCCTTGGGGACAAAATTCCTGCATACACAGAGTGAGTAGCAGAGTGGATGCATAATTTGTCAATGTTGCTTTTTTGTTATGTCCACAGGTCTCTCTGTCCCAATGGTGTGGCCCATCTGTTTCCTCTGCTGATGCCGTACATATGTAAAACATACAGAGCTGAAGAAAGGTGTGGGATTTTACTCTTTAATATATGCTATGCTCCTGGGCTTCAGTGGTGAAGTTTCTGGTTCATGGTTTGTGTATTCAGGCATGCCACAAAAGCCAAAAGTAGACTAGGAAGCAAATGTTCCAAACAATACGGTTCTACAGCTCCAAAAAATTTCTGACATTTAATTTTAGAGGCTAGGCCCGACTTTAATCTGTAAGTCTACCAGAGGCACTGTACTACAGGACGCATTAATCGAGCAGTGTGTGTTTATACTGATAAAACTGCCTCCTATTAGGAAGCAATCAATCTTTAACATGTCTGTGGGTTATTTGTTTGGTTTAAAGCCACCTTTTTTTATATTGAATACTGAATTCATTTGAAGGTATAAAATCTTAAAATGTTACTTTCATCATGTGAAACTGCTGGAGTCTATGGGTGCTGGAAGTGACTGGCCTCCAATAGAGGGCACAGTTGACTGCACATACATGGAGAGCATGCAAGTGAAGGAAACTAAAGCCTTGCTGATTGTCTTGCAGGAAAGACGCAAGAAATGTTATTGAGAATGGAAACTTAATGGATGTTGTGAAATAACGTTTGAGCAAACAACGGATGGGAATTTGTTGCTAGGTAACTAACTTAAAGTCTCTTTTGATGGAACCCAAAATTATTAACAGAGGCACATATTTTCTCTGCAAGTATCAGAACCATGGAAAACTATTGGCTGCAGAGGAATTCAGAGTATTTTCGTTTCCTTACTTCATGGCATGCCCTTGACTAAAGACTGAATGTCGGTGTTGGCGATAGATTGTTGGGCAGTTGGCTTTTTTTTTTATGCAGATAATGCCATTTGATGGAGACGAGTGTTTGATGTGCTGCGGGTGTAACAGAGGAATCAAGCATTGAAGGGTAGGGCTGATTTTGCTTGGAGAAAAGCTGTCCTCAGTGATAACTTCATCTCTGCATGTGGCCAAACGTGGGGTAAATTCAGGAAGGGGATTTCAAGGAAAAATGCCCAGTCAGAGCTGCAGTAGTTGGCCCCCTATTGGGCTGCAGAGCCTGCAGACCATAGTTTGAAGGTCTGTGATCTGCCATTGGTATTGTTAGTCTTACTCTCTTCTTTCTTCCTCAGAACCAAAACGACTCAGCCTCAAAATGCCTTTTTAGTGGGATTAGTGGACTGTCGCTTTTGTAATTAACGAAACTCTGTCACTGTCATATATCCTCTAAATGCTATCATTTGAAGCCAATCGGATGGAGTCCTGTATGTTTTTTTGAAAGCAGTCTTGGTGTTAGGCCAGGGCAGGGAATGGCTGGGAGGCATGTGGACTTATCTCTTTGGCTGGAGCTCATCAAGACGAAATTTTCACACTTACAAAGAGCAGAAGAGCTTCAAGTCTGTCCGCATTATCGTCAACTAAAGCCCTTCAAACAATTGCAGGGCCTGCTTGCAGGCTGTTGAATGTTCCTGTGGGAAACAAGGCAAAATCTTGAGTTGGAAAAAAGGCCTATATTAAATCAGCTAAATTTATTTGTGTAATAAAATACATTCTCGTTGCCCAAAGTGTTAAATACAGCTTTAAGAATAGCAACAAAAGTCAAAGAAGCAAGAAAGATTACATCTAATATCAATAATAATGATAATATAAAGCATACAAAATGTGATAAAACAGTGTGATGCTTTTTTAAGGGCATAATCATTATAAGAAACATTACATGCGTTCTAAATATTCTAAGAAATAATTAAGCCTAGACTTAAACACAGGGATTTGATCATCAGTAAAAGCTATTTTCTTAGAATGGGACTGCAATTGAAAAGGCGTTGCCCTCTTTGTGCTTTAACCTCATCTACAGGTAAGTATGAGAAGTTAGAACCTTGATTTGAAAGATTTAGGGGTTGATGGAATTTAAGAAGATCAGCTATCCACCTTAAAATGAACTCAGAAATAGCTGGGGTGTAAATGCAAAGAGCTACAGGCTGGTGGGATGAGCTCAGGACACAGCTTTATCTCTCCCCTTTAAGGAGAGGCACCCTGCTGCAGTGCTTCCTAACCTTTTTTGACTTGTGTACCCCATTTTATCTTACCATGAGTTCCCCTCTCAGTCAATAGTATTGATGATTGTCGAAAAGTGGAACTTACAATAACTGATTATAAACTATTTCATTATTATTTTATTATTATAATATTTTATTAATCTTTTAATTTGAGCATTTGATTCTTAAGCAATTTATGCTTTCTACTTCAAATTAAAAAAACAAAACAAAAAAAGTTAATAAAATAAAATCCTATTATAAACCTCTATTTATAAAACTAGAGCTCCTCTGAGTAACTTACAGTATAATCACATTTAAACTTGAGGAATTGGGAACAAAATACAGAATAAAAAATTATAGTCAGGCTAACTTCATTAGTTTACTTTGTTTTGATCAAGGCAGAGGAGCTTGTTTAATGAGCTCCGATACTCAGTGTGAAACGCAGCTGATCCAAGGCTGTTCTCTACATCCAGTCTGTTCCTCTGCTTGGTTTTGTCACAGCTGCAGGTGAACTCAGACAGATAAGCAAAACTTACTCTTTGGTTCATAAAAGCGTGTTTACTTTTTCAATTGGGTCCTCACAAAGCAAAACAGATCACTGCCCTATTTTCTTCTACTACCTAAAAAAATAAAATGTACCCCTTGAAATGCACTCGTGGACCACTAGGGGAACGCATACCCCCAGTTGGGAATCCCTGCCCTACTGCATGGGCAGGGCTCCACCATTTTTACCATCAAAACTAGAAGTGCACACCAGAACTTGGTTGACTTGGATTTGTTTCTTATTTATTAATTTCCTTCGTACTTTTAGCTTTATATTTTTATTTTAAAAATTAAGGTAATTTAAACTTTAAATTTCGTAAAAGTTTAAAAAACAATCCACTGGACTTGTGGATGACAATGACCTGGATGACTGAGAATTTTCATCAGCAAACTTTAAATTTCAATGTAAAACTCAAGGTTTAAAGTTGAAATTCTTACTTGAATTTATATTTTTTACATAAATGACACCTGACTGCCTTTTGTAGAGCTTGGTAGAGGTGTTGGAAGAGCTGACGATAATACAGCTATATATTTTTTCCAGTAAAGTTCTCTGAATACAAAAAAAATACGCCAGAAGTTTTGGAGAAAACCGTCCGTGGAGTTAATATCTAAACCTAATTTAATACCTTTGGTTTATTCCCTTCCTTAAAAGCTAGGGAAGGAAATAAATCAGGCTTAAATCATAGGGTCAGTGGATTTGATTTGATTTCATAAAATTCCTGTTGGGACCAACCTCAATTTCAGGACCCATTTCTGGTGTGTACTTCCAGCAATAATCATAAAACTGGCAGCTCCCTTCCCCTGCAGTACGGTACTCTTGCCATCAAGTCCTAATATATTATTGTCTATTCATTAAAGAGGATTTTTAGAATATGTTACGAGTTACAAACATATTGGCAAAAAAAACAACAACATTGTATATTAAGATTGTATTGTATCTTAAAACTTTTCTTTGAAGATGAAAATTTAAGGAGGCTGGGGCTGGATATTAAACGGATCCCAGTTGAACCCCAGAGGAAGAGGAATGCTTCAGAATACAGGAAATGTTGAAGTTGAACTAAACTGAGGCAGTTTAGACAGATTCCAAGCAGTTTTGGGGGTTTTTAAGGTATCAAATGCAGGACTCAAGAGCTGCATTGCCACCAGAATCTAATGTGACCAACAGCATTTACTATACACAGCACCAGTCACACATTTTTAATGTGATGGTACAACCTTGGGTCACCCTGGATGGGTCATCAATACAACCCAGTCATGCTACAAAAACCATATGCTCCCATATTTGATGCTCAATGCACTACAGTAGTGAGACTCAGTTAATTACATGATGCTATCTTGTTAAAAGTGATCTATCTTAGATAAATAAATTTAATCTGAGGCTTTGCTGATGGGCCTTTTAATTCAATTTCAGCATGCAGTTTTCTTGGGTTCATTCATAAAGAATCGACTGTCCTTGTAGAAGTTTCCTTTTGTCTGCTCATATAAAATAGTTTTAGTTAGAAGAGAAATACAAAAACATTCCTTAATATTATTATATCTGCACTTTACTACAGATATAAAACAGGAAAAAGCAACGCAGACGTAAAATAAAATGGACATTTCTCCAAAAATGATGAAAACACAAGATTGAAACAGGTCAGAGAGGCTGCAAAAAAGACCTGCAGTGACACTGCAGGAGGTACAGAGATTTTCAGCAAAGTATTGCTGTGTTCTACATTCTCCTGCGTTTTCTCAGGAGCAGGGTTGAGAAACAGGAGTATTTTCTTCCAATGAGCAGATCCAGATATGAGTAAAATCTTCTTAACCCTGTGGCAGAAACAGTAGAGCTTAATCCCTAAAGGTATGTTACGCATAAAGACAACCCTGCACATCACACCGTCAGAACACAAAGAGCACCAAACCCTCGGTGCAACATGGTGGCAGCAGTATGGCGCTGTCTTTCAGTTAAAACAGAAACATTTAACAACACATGGTCATATTTAATAAATCACACTATGAGTTCTGATTAGACAGATTGGTTGTTCCATTTGAAAATATCAACCTTTAAGCAGGTGTGAATAAACCTTCATCAACTTTATTTACTTTTCTTTACATTTTGAATATTGTTTTTATTACCTGTTGGTAGAAAGAATGAAAATAATGATTAGCAACAAGGAAGACATGTAAATAGCATGTGTTTCACTTAGAAAAATAAATGAACTTCTCAATAAGATGATCATGGATTGAATGATTTATCAAGCATTTGCTGATAGTGGAAGGAAAGTTTCCCACAGAACGTGGCCCAGTAAGAGCAACACGGAACCAGTCCAGGAATACTTTCTATGTTAAAGAAAAAGAGAGAAAAAAAAAACATCCAGTCTGTGACAGCGTTAGCTGCTTAGTGATTTTAATTATTGTTTCTGTTAGATGGAGCTCAAACTGTTCATATTTTTTGCTTATCCTCTTTGCAGCTGATCCGCGCCGCTACAGATGGTGGATGGACTGAAACAATATGAATTAAGCTTTACCCAAAAGAAACATTTCAATTTGAACAGTGAGGCTCAGGCTGCCTTGTTTATCTAACTGTTTAATTAACAGCTTGGGTAACCTTTAGCGGCCAGTCTTTGCTGCTGAGAAATAACTCATTTATTTACATCAATCTGCCTTTCCTTTTGTTCCTCAATACACACACACACAAAAAAATAAATAAATAAAAAAACAAATGCAGTTTTGTGACTTATCCAATTAAATGACTGGACGTCCTCATAGGTATGGCTCCTGTAGGCTTAATGAACAGCTTCTCTAAACAAAAGAGGGAAGGATGCTGAGGGGGAACAGGCAGGTGGCATGAGAGGAAGCTCTGACTCAGAGTTAATCCACATCTGGTGATTAACTATTTATTTTCAGTTTTTTCTAGAAAACCTTTAAAAAAAGGATTTTAATAGTTTGCATCAAACGGATTGAGTTAAAGCGTCCTGTTAATGAGGCTTCCCATGTTGTTTACAGGTGCCACCGTTTGCTTGTTGCTCACAGTCTAGGGGTCAAAGTTGACCCTCGTGTGTATTTACGGCCTGATAGGCAGAGAACAGGTTGAGGCTGAGGACTGGATGCGCAGCTTCCCAGCTGACAAGCGCGTATCGGACAAAAGCGCAGCAGAGCGGATGGCGAGCATCCGCATCCTTACCGACTGAGGATTTTTTTTTCTCTTTCTCTCTCTAAATTTTCTGCACAGCTGCTTGGCGACAGGAAATATATATCCGCGTTATCTCCTGAGGGAGGAGGACAGATGCATGGCTGGAGCTGCTGCTTGAGCTGATTCGCCGGGAGGACTGGGAAGATTTCGGAGCGTTTCTAGCGGAGCTGGCAGCGGAAGGTCCGCGACGCACGGCCAGGCACGAGTCTGTGGCTCCGAGACGCGCGCATCGGTTTCAGCGTCTGGAAGCGGACTGAGAGGAGTCTGTGCGCACAGAGCAGAAAAATAAAGTCGCAGCCAAAATTTCTCTTTCGGTTTATTGTGCGCGCTGCTGCCTGCAAGTTAGGAGCGAAGCGCACCGCTGGAAGTTTATGCGCCTCGGAGAGACCCGCTGGATCCTCTTACAGGTCAGTGCTCCATCATTTCCCCCAATTCACCCATTTTATATAAATCTGCACAATGATTATTGTAATTCCGATTATATTCCTTTTATTATCATGCTTTACTCTCCTTCTATATTCCGTATTCTTTGACAAGACGCAAAGAGCCGCAACCTGCTGGGATCACTGTCCCGTTTTCCATTTTTCTCACTGATCTATATGAACAAGATGTATGATGTTTGATTTTCTTTCTTCTTTCTTTTTAAGCAGTGAAACCCATGCCGGTTTAAGATATTTCACAGTCGGTTTGATCCAGGGTTTTCTGTGCAATAGGAAGTTTAATAATAAAACACACAGAGTTTCTAAGGAGCAGCCTATTTGATTTACAAGCTCTACCAAATTATCACGTTTTTTTTTTTTTTTTTTTAGCTTTAGCGGGAATATTCAGGAATATGAACCCATAGCAGTGGTTCATTTGGTGGTTTGCAGCATAATTACACTGGTAATGAAGAATGAGACCAACCATCCCCTTATTCTGCATCCCCTCTTACTTTTGAACATATGCAGACCAGTAAGAAATAAAATTAAATAACTTATTGTGATTAGAACAGCCCAGCAGCTTCCATTGTCACATAAATTAACCACTTTTTTTCTTTTTTAATTTAGATTTAGAGCGTTTAAATTCAGTCATCCATAGTTTAGAGGGTTTCAGCTATAAGATGTAGTGAAAAAACTTCAAATGAGCTTTGTGTTGATTCTGCCCCAAGTCCTGAGTAAGATTTTAGAATGCAGATCCAAAGCTGCTTAGGTCTGAGAGGAGCCTGACGAGCAAGCAAAACTAGAGCCAGATATCCTGCATTAGACCCAACTCATGATATTTGTTTCTATAAAACAAGAGGTTTCGGATTTCTGGTAATTTTCATCCTCTTTCAAGCAGGGAATGGTGCTAGACTGCTAAACATGGAGACAGATTTTGATCTGATATGACTCTGACAGGGATCAGGCTAAACACAATCTGCAGATACATGCATCTGGGTCCACATGATAGCCCAGGAGGACAAGTATATCTCTTCAGCTAAATTGATTTATGGCTTTTGTCCCCAGTGTGATTGAGGAACTGCAGCGGTTGAGGCCACTTTGTGTTTTATGCTCCACGTCTGACAACGACTGGAATCATAAACTAATGCGGATTTTCACCACTTCGGGCGTGCTTGGTGAATTATGCCCGCCAATAGGTGTGGTGCCCCCAGTTCACACCTGCCTCCCTGCAAATCATAACACGTGGATGTATATGGATGTAAAAATAAGTGTAAGAAGATGTGACAAGTGTTTTATGAGAACCAATAAACTCTCTGAGACAACAGTTTGTCTTTCTTTGGCACCCAGTAGTAGCACGACAGTCACATCTCCTTTATGGATCATAGCAAGAACTGACCTCCATGTACAGCAAACACAAACCAATGTGACTCATTTTAGGCAGCCAGAGTTTTGCTGATAAATCACAAATGTCGTTTTGACACTTTCAGAAACACACCTGGATTCAAAAAGGTCTCAGTGGCTCTTTGTTCGTCAAAACATTTAGCAAAGCTGTATAGAGAGAACTAGATGTAGATCACTATTTATAGAGAGTGCCACAGTATGGCAGATGGCTACGCATCGAGCAGTGAGACATTTAGGCTTTCTGCTGTGACCTCTTATTGAGGCTTTAATCTGACTCCTCAGCTTTTAAAGTCATTTTATTTGAAGTAAACGAATAGAAGCAGGTGACTACATTTACAAATCCGTGGAATGATTCTACGGTCAATGATTGCAGTTTGAAAATGTCTAATTTATACAGAAGTTGTATATGAACTGTGTTCATTTCCTTGAGTGATTTCTTTTTTCTGGGGAGAATTTAGTATTCTGTGTGATGATAACTGCCTCTTGCCAAGTTGAATCCTGCCTTTAAGCATTTTTATAGACTGTGGAAAAGCAGAGAGGTTGAATTTCCGCCCTACTTACACATGGGTGAGGTGGAAGGCCAGTCCATGCACAGGCATCTCGCCTACAGCATCTCGCCTTTTTTTTTTTACTTGGGGACGCTGAGTGTGGCTTTGGAGATGACCTTTGGGATTAAAACATTTGATATGCCACACAGCGTGGCCTAGTCGCCTGTTTCAACACGTCGGAGCAAACATGTGAAGGTTAATGCAGCCTGACAAACTACCAACAGTTCCCTGGGCTCGACGGATCGGTTCCATGTCATATTTGCTTTACATAATTGCTGCCCTATAATCTGTTGCTATTAACACAAATCCTAGTTTGCTATTGTCTGCTGTATTCTCTCGTTCACCTGCTTTTTCGCTGGGTGTGTTTTCCCTTCATTCCCACGAGAGCAGCATGATTAATAGTGGAAAAGTGCATGTGAAGCGCGGCGTGGTGCAGTCTTTAGGTCGATTGGAGTTTAACATAACCAAGTTTTTCTAACTCCCCTCAGCCGATAGACTCTCCTGTTCGCCCTAAAGGCCTGCGGTCAGAGGATTACCTGAATTGAACACAGTGATGGCACACCTGCAACAAAGTTGATCCTGTTTAGAGAGCATCATGAAAGGAAAAAGGTGCTGTGTGGGATTTGTACAAGTTGCCAAATTATTGCTGAAAGTCACCCTCGGATTTGGAAGGGAGCGGATTGCGTGCTCTTGAAATGTGCTTAGAGAGGGGATATTTAGTGACAGCACTTGATGCATTGCCATAGTCCTTAACTACATTGTATGCTGCACGAGGAAAGCAGAAAATACTATAAAAAACATGGCATATGCTTTATGCACAGCCTCTTTTTTTGTGTAACATATTTATTTCTTACCCAATTCATAAATATGTTGATAAATTCACTACAGAGGAGCTTGAGACAGCTAAGAATATAAATGGGTTTTTTTATTCACATAAAGATGAATGTTCCATGTTGACGGGAAACATCAGAAATTGGGCTCTGATTGAACAGGACGGATGAGTGTTCTCAAGGCGAAGGCTATTGTAGCTGTCGGGTGGCTGTTGTGCAACGCCTAGCGTGATTTATTGCATTGTGCATAACATAAACTGATCCTGCATCTCATTGCACTCATATGTGCAGATGTTTTGGTGGCGATGTTTTGCGTAGGTGTCTGCAGACAGAACAACCAAGGTGGTAATTGTTTGTGATGATGTGGCAGCCATTCTGCAGCTGGTTTATTTTAAATGAAGAAAGGCGTATATTCAGACATGAGAGCCCTTTTTTTTTTTTTTTTTTGCTTTGATTGGAGTCTATGTGGCCAAGGCACGCTGGGATTGAAGTCACCTGCCACCCAACCACAGGATACCGTCCTGCTGGTTCGGTTCTGGATGTGCTCACACTGTTATAACCTACAGATTACCATTTATGGCTCAGCGTGCTCCAGTGGGCTTTCTGGGTCAAGAACAAGCGGAAAGATTGGCATTGGGTTTGACTTTGAAACAGTAAACCTCTCCCTGCATGTTCCAGGCTAAAGCTTGGTGAGGAAAGCCAAAAAGAAATGTGCTTACTTGTGTCATAGGGAGAATAAAATAGAAATTCATCATGTTCTCTGTTTGTGAAAATTGCCCAAAGCGGTGTGTAAGTCCAGCCTTTGTGAATATAGCAGGAATTATATATGAAGCCACAAACTGTTCTGTGTTGAAATAATGTCAGGGGTCAGCTAGCAACTACAAAAATATTCAAAATAGTTTTATTTAAACTTTCTTCCCTCTGCCTTTCACTTTTGTTTGTTTTTGCGTAATACCACATCACATTTTTAGTTGCCTCTTGCTCACAAAGCAGAGTTAGCTCTGAAAAGGGGATCCTCAGAATAGCTTCAGCCTGCCAAGGGCCTCCGGTCTGGTCTTTTGTGACCCCTGGACAGCCCAGTGGGAAGCAGAGCTTGTCAATGAAGCCGCTTGATGTCCTCAATAATTCAGCCGACACGGCCTCCGCGATGCCGAACACCTCATGTCGGATCTGTGACAAAGGGCGATGATAAGTACGAGCGTGTGAAGGCAGTCAGAAACACATTCTCAGTGGCTCTTGTTTTTTTTTATTTTGTCACAAGGGTGAAGAGGAAAAAAAATGGAATATCAGGCTACTGAAGAGTGTAAAACTGGAGCCTCACAGTCAGTGTAATAGTACACAGGTCAGCAGTCTTTGACTTCCAGAGGTGTGCAACGTGTATTCAGGAGTCGCTCTCTGGCCAATAGTTGCTGGGCGAGACTTTCCAAGCCCCCAACCCCCAGAAAGTTGAGAAACCTCTGCGATGCAATGAATTTTCAGATTGATGTTTCTTTTATAAGGCTTGCAGTGTTTCTGTATTCTCATAGTGTGCCATCATGACCTACATACTCTCTAAAATGCTGACAACTAAAGAATAAAACCATCTAGCTTCTTTTTGTATTGTTTATGCGGCACAATTGCTTAAAGGAAAAAAAAAAAAAAAACGCTCAATAGAAGTTTTCATTCTGTGTCTGTGGTATTTACCTGCTTTAATTTCATACCCAGAAGAAAGTATATTGATTTATTTTGGACCGTTTATGTGCATCTGTATTTCTAGCTGTACATCAGCGTCTTTATTTGGTCGGATTTTGTTGTTTCCCGTAGTTGCTGCTTTCTCGCTGGAGTATTGCATTCCCATTGCAGTAGTTATGGCTTAAGTTTTCCACCATAGTCTGTTGTCTGAGATTGTTATGATTGCTGTGTGTATTCCATCTGCCTCTGCATATTCTAAGGGAGGAAGGGTTAGTTTGTGGTACAATCATGCGAGATGCATTTGAATGACACCCAGTGTCAGCACTTTGGAATAGCTCTCCGTATTTGAATTTTTATCTTCTAGCCAGGTTTGTATGCTCACAGCATTTCTAATGTAGCTCGAGTCCTGATTTGCAGCTTGTGTCTCAGTGCTCTGTTAATAGGCTCCGGCAGCAGATGTCCAGATTAGACCCGAAGCTGGAGTGATATTTGATTAAAAATTGTGCAATTAAAAATGCACTTCTCCCTGAATAAATAATATTCTTTCAATGATTCCCATTTTTCCTCTCAATCAGTTAACTCCATTTTCCTTTGTTTACCAGCTTTACTGTATACATAAATGGTTTCATTTTTTGCACTCCCTCTCTGTGGCGCTGAGATTGCTCTCTCCCGTCATCACATTGTAGGCGCAGTATTACTACAATTTAATTTGTTTCCGTAACAACCGGTCGATCATGGATTTTGTCTGTAAATTGCCACAGGTCTGCGTGGCTGAATTTGTTTTGCACAGCGTGGAGCTGTTTCTTTCTGAGTAAGCATTACTTGACAATTTGTTGATGCTGTCTTGCAGGATTTTCAGGAAAACCAATGCACATGAACTACATTACTTCCTCAGATCCAGTATGTGAATCGGCTTTGCATCTGCACTGATATCAGAGGGCCAGGCTTTGGTCCATTGAATTAAAACTGTCTGGTGTAATTGGTTGTGTGATATGGAAAGGAGCACCTATTTTGATAAGAGCTGGGTTCAGTGTCTGTAGCCTTGGATACAGATAAATGCTGTCGCTGGTATGTATGAATTCACTGCATAACCTGTTATTACCATTTGGGTTACAAGCAGAGACTGCAAAAGAAACATTAAAAAGCCCTTTCTCACTTGTCCACACATAGCAATTATATTTCAGAAACTGAATTTGGCTGTGCTTGCATATTATTTATTTCTTTTTCTTCTCCCCACTAAAGGATCCATTGAATGCGGAACTCATATGAGTCACTGGTAAAGAGTTTTTTGGGGGATTTGTAAACATCCCTTCTTAGCTTATTGTGCTGCTTATTATGTTATCTTAGAACTGGCACATACACTTCTTTTTTCATTATTTAATTCACACATAAAATACGCTGAGCAATACAATGGTGAGGATTTAATGTTGACCATTCTGATTTAGCAGAGAGAAAAAAGACAGATGCAGAAAAACAGAAAGCTCTGGGTCCAGCTCTGCTTCTTTTAATCTTTTGTTTTCCTAGGCTCTCTCTTTCTTGGTTTATCTTTTAAATGTGCTGCATTCATGAGGGCTGAAGCTTCAAGCCCCAGACATGTGGAATGATCTGAAGTGACTGTATCAGAGATTTGCATCACTTTATTCCAGTTGTGAATATTCTCCATCTTACACTGAGACAGGAAATCCAACACGGAGCAGGATTTCATCATCACTCATGAGTGCAGTAAGCTCATCCCTCAAAACATTTGCAGAATTGATTTTCGCTGCAAGACAACATATATTCTGAGTTCATGTCTGAGTTTAACCTTTTTATTCATTTATCTAATGTTTTGTTGCATATTGGATAGTTAAAATTAAATTTTTCCATATCAAGTATTTCTAGAAAAAAACAACAACACAAAAGTAACTGTAATGAACAAATTGTGCTTTTAATTCCATAAAAAAAGTGTAATTATTAGAGCTTTTTGGTTGTTGATTTTACAGTGAATTGTATTTTCAGAGGTTTCTTGAGGTTCATGGGATCTTCTGAAAAATGATAAACGCGCTTGTCGATTGGTTCGGGAGCAGGGACTGTACCTCTGAGTAAAGATAAAATTCCTCCCCAGGCACTGCAAGCTGCTCGCTGCTGGGTTAAATGTAAACAAGATTTTTTCTAATTAAAAGTACAACTGCTGAAATTGTTTTCTGGAAACTTTGCACAGCTTTTTTTCCCCATGTATTCTTATTCATCTCCAAAGAACGCTGAACTTAACTAATTAAGACCCAGCTTAAACCATAATGAGTCCCTGGGTTTTAGTGGTAAGAAGTTTTTCCTGGAGCTGTGAAACTACATTTTTGGTGGTATAACCAGACACATGATGGGTTCCAAACATTGCCAAACATTGTTTTTTTTAGGATGAATGCCTAGGTACAAATAAGCAAGTTATTGTTCCATTAGTTAACTTTAAGTCTATTGAACTAATTGATCAACTAATGATCATTTGATAACCTGCAGGTATCTGGAGAACCTGTTGCAAGGCCATATTTTTTTAAAATAAAATATTTAATAAAAAAAAAAGACAGTCATTATTATGTTTAAATATATATATATATATATATATATGTATAAAACTTAAGAAATAAACCAAAAATGATGGTTTTCTCACACATTATTAAACTTAGACATATTAAATAAAAGCAGAAACCTGTTATGTTACTGAATAAAAAAAAAAATGATGGACAGAACCAAGATAGTGAGACACTAATCCCCTGTGAACAGAGATATAAAGACACGATATGTCTTTAAATGCGTGCCTGGCCTTCTGTCAGACCTAACTTGCCCTTTTGTATCAATGAAGTGGATATAACTGTTGTGCAGCTCTCTGTTTTCAGCAAAACCCAGCAATCAGAAGTGGGAACGACTTTTTTTGCCAATAGTTATGTTTCAAAATCTGTGGCTCTGGTTGCTTTAACGGAACTTTTAAACATTATGTAGACATAATGTTTAAAATTACATTATGTAATTGTCATAGTTATAGTATCATGCATTTCTGTATTATCACTGTTTTGTGTCATATTGTTCACTTTTCTGTAGTCAGATTATTGCCTTCCCAGCAGATCCTTCATATACGGTTATGAAGCTGATGCTGCTCCATCATGCAGCACCGCTGAATGGGCACTATTAAGGTGATAACATAACGACCTTATTAAAAGTTTATTCTTACAGAAGTTTATTTAGAAGTTTATTCTAACCCTATTCTTACAGAACAGAAGTGCACAAAGTGTCTTTTTTGCAGGCTTGTAGCCATTGAACTAAAATAATCTTGCTTCAGACTCAGGATCATTTTGCATTTCTTTTCCAGCATGCCTCATGAATTATTATTTGCTCTTATAAATATGATGGGCTCTGTTAGCTTAAAGATGAACAACAGCATCCAGAAATGTCTGGAGGCTAAAAGGACGTAAGTTAGCCCCGGACCCCGTGGATGTGTCGCGCATAAACCAGTCTTTGTTGATGGATCAGCAGCTATTTTGATACAACAAATTTTAATCTAACACATTAAAATATAATTGGAACAAGTAATTGTAAGTCCATTTTTTGCATCCCTTCTTCAAACCGTGGGTAAATGAACAACAGAGCAACTGCTCCTCCTTTTTTTAAATTTGGGGAGCAAATGCATGTTTTCAGCCTGTCCAAAAAAAATCTATGGGTGTAGCTAAACCAAATGTGATTATGAACCATAACATTTTGGACAAAACAGCTACTTTTTAGTATCAGCTGAGTTAAAATCTGATTCTGAAACTGAAATTTATTCATCTCTTCAGTTGCAAAGTTCCAATTAATCCTAATAAGTAAAAGAAGCAAAATCTGAAACAGGTCTTTACATGTTATGTCCCAACATTTCTTAGAGCAGCCTACTCGACTAGTGCAGTGATCCCCCCATGCAAGCTGAATAAACTCTCTAAATAGGCTGCTCAAATCAGCCAACAGTCTGTCCAATTCTCTGGAGGAATTGAACCAAAAGAGTGGGTCTCATCTCAACCCTTTAGGCTGCTGTAGCAGGACTGTTTAAAGTTGTGTAAACCAAAATATTGCATCATATAGGGGATGCATGCATGCTTCAGAGATATTCCTCTTATCTGATGGTTGTGGTGGTAGGAGTGGGTAAAAGTTCAGACACAGTTGGATTCAGACATTGATTTATACGTTGTGAATCTGTTCAAGCCAATTTGTCTAAGCAAACAACACTTTTTACTGCTAGGTGAGTTAACGTGCTATAGGTAAGCAACATTATTGTTGTTCTATTTAGTGAATGGCTGTTACACCAAATGAATGATGCATGGATGATGGTCAGGAATGTGGGCTTTGAGGCACATGTGATCTAATCAATACGTCAGTTAGACGTATTTTCATCAAGTGAACATTTAGACCAGACTTAATACTCCTTAAGCCAAGGCCTGGAGGGGGATGCCCCCTTTTCACCTTCTGTTGAATTTTGTAAAAAGTGGTCAATTTTTTTTTCTCCCAATTTTCCTTGAAAGGAGTAGGCTTTAATGCTTCTAAAACTAGTGGCTAATACCGTTGTTCTATCAAACATGGCAGATCCCTCCAAAAGAATTGTTTCAGGTCATGATGTCGCACTGCTCCTCATGGCTGGTATCCGTGGGAATTGCAGTAGCGAATCAAACAAACCACTTATGGATCCTTTTTGGATGTTTTCGGGCTATACTACTAGCCACTTTTATAACCTCCATGCTTTATGCACAGTTATACCTTTACAAATTGCGCTGAGCGGAGTTGATGATATACAGCGTAAATATTATAACCAAAGGCCCATTTATAGGCAATTAGCATTTCTGTTCGACAAGATTCCCTTTTACAAGGCTAGAATAACAGCAATCTAATAACAATAATCTCAGCTCTCCTTGTGCAATGACTCTCTAAAACTATTGTGGATTAAATATGTTTCAACTGATTGAGCCCTGATTCTCTGTAGGTATAGTAGAGATGTGGGTAAACACAAAAAATACAAAAAAAAAAAGCAGGATTTCTTCGTTTACATGCAAATAAATAAGACATAGTTTAGATATAGCTGTGATACTGGTCTTGTTGGAAAAATATTCTTTATAGTCTTCATTTTAAATGGTACTAACAGGTTGTATGTAAAGAATTGTGGAGCTATTATTGGTTTATTCTACTTGTGTTTTTTCATTTCATTGTAAACAAGGCAGGGTTGGTAATGGCTGGTATATTTAAAAGTTATGTTTAAACAGGGTTCGGATTGCAGTGTAAATCTTTCCCCTGTCCTTGTTTCAAATAGTTGAACAAAAACCCTAATCAATAACTATCAATATCGACTGATATGACAGGCTTATATTATGATATGTTGTTTTGGCTATAACTTTAAATCATCTTTTTCAAAAACGTTAACCAGTACCTAAAAAATGTATTTTACAAAATGCTGTCTATGTTTGAGAATCATCAGAAGTTGGTCAGTATTATTTTATCCAAATATCATTTCAAATGTCTTCCTTCTAATTGGAAATCTGTTCTTTTTTAAATTTGAGGTGGTAGTTTAGAAATTTGTCTTGCAGCATGGGATGCTGGCATTGAACCTCTATAAAGAAGGAAAACAATGTGGTTCAGATGGCATCCAGGATTTACAGAGCCTGGGAATCATCCTACAGACAAACACTCCTCTGTCTCCACAATCACTGGTGTCAGGGGGAAACAGGCAGCATCTGATGGAACACTGCCTTGGTTCTCCCTCTCTTCCCCAAGCACCGAGAGGCAAAATAAAAAAAAAAAAAAAAAGGCTGAAGATAAACTGAAAGAGGAGAGGGAGAGAACAGCGTCAAGGAGGAAAGAGAGAGAGAAAGACTCGACAAGATGAATTATGCAAAGCTGTCAGAGGCGGCTATTGTTGGAGGTGCTGGCTGTGTTAAAGCGAGCTAGCCCTGATCTCCACAAGCTCCATCAACCACTCTCAGCACTCCCTGTGGCTGAGAGCTGTCTGATCTGTGCTCCAGCAAATAGCCAGCAACGCCACGCGGGGGGGTGAGGGGCGATGGCCGGGCCACACTGTGGCAGGTGAATTGTGTTGGAGGGATACACCAGTGCCGACATGTGCGCTCTTTATTACCGTTATTTACAGAGGTCAGCGACAGGAAGATCTGAGCTGATATGTAAAGCCGCCCTGTGGAAATACAATTACTGAGCAAACAGTCTGGTGAATAGTTGCCATTTCAGCACTCTGGTCAGCAGTGACGACTCTGGTTTTACAAACTGCTTTGTATGCTAAAGTAACAAACAGAAGCCAGCTGGATTTCAGCTGCAGCACCATTTTTTAAAATCAGTTTAATCTTTATCAAATTATTTCAAATTAAATTATAAAAAATGCTTTTTCTTATTTTTGTTCCCACCATATCCGTTTCTTTCATAACTCTTGGCTTTAAGTGGTCCAGCAAGTAAAGACTCATTCAGAGAATGTTCTACAAATCCTTTATTTCTGTTTTGTGTATTTTTATAGAAGAATACCTTTCTTTTCTTTTCTCTGTATTTCTGTTACAGCTGGGTAAGGCGGAGCTCAGCTTCACTAAGGGCGTGACTGCTGAAAAAAACAAAACATAACCCTGATATGGACCAATAAGAATTTAGAAACATGTACTGGGATGCACAAAGGAAGGAATTACACAATTATATCCATCCATACAATTAATCATAATTTCTTATCCTTTAAGCCATTTTTGTTGAGTTCAAGCAGAGATATTTTTTTGGCCCTGCCAAATCAGAAAAAAAAAATGTCCATCTTGTTTCAGCTAGTTGCTAATTAGTGCATCGCTAATCATATTAGCAAAAAAAAAAAAAAAAAACACACATATGTGTTTGTTTTGTCATCTCCAGTCATCATCAAACATGGCCCTGTCTCTTTGAAGAATTAATAAATGCCTTTCTTTAACCAAAAGTTGTATGTTTGCTTTTGATTGCTGCCTTTAACAGAAGGATGTAACTATTTTTTGTTTCCTCCATATTTCATGTTCATTGGTAAGAAATACGACTACAGAGCTTAGACACAGAAAAGAAGCAGGATTTCTGCTTAATGAAACTCAGACATTTCACTCTAATCTGTCAGTTCACTAATTACTTAATTAATTGTTCCAGCACTAATGAGCTTATTAATTAACGAAGAGCTGCTGACAAAGTTGCTCTGTGTCTTAAACAACCCTTGCCTCTGACACCAAATAATATTGTTGTGAGGTTTTGATGAATAACACTGAGATGAAAAAGTCTTCTTAATTTTCTTTTTTAAATAAACCATTTTACTTTTTCCTGAAAACTGCAAAAAAAAAGAAAAAAAAAAAAAAGAAGAAAAATAGGACGCTATCTTGTGGTCATCTTTTCCAAATTCCAACTCGGGAACATAAAACTCCCTCCCGGACATCTTTGATGAATAAAACACTCTGAGTCAGACATGAAACAAGTAGATTTCAGACCCTTGAAACCACTCCAGCTGTGTTGAAAAGCCAAATGACTTGGACCAGTTTTCCTCACTGTATTATACAGATGGTTTATGGTTTATTCTTCAAAGAAGTGCAGAAGTGTAGGACAGCATGAGGCGTTGAAGGGACGGTATTCGACTGCCAGGGGAGCTGTTGAGATGTGCGTAGAGCTGAGCTGCATAGTGTATGAATTGTCTTCTTCCGCGGCTCACTGGCTCGCAGAGGGACCTCTGTGTGACACTAATTTCGCATTGTCGACTCCTCCACTGAGTGGTCACGGGTGACTGACTGTCCTGAATCAGCGGCATGATCAAAAGTATATGGAGAGGTAGATGTGAGCAAGGAGGAAAGCGAAAGGGACTAGATAGTAGTTTCTGTTTAAAACCAAGCAGACAAATCTTGACTTTCTTGCCTTTGCTTCTTTTGACAGGTTGGATGCAGATTTCGAATTATAAATGTATTGCAGGAGCGGTGAATATGGGTTTAGAATTTAGTTCCGAACAAGAAAAGAGCCTCTGCAACCTAATTTAGACTAGCATGGATGCCTCTCATGTGGCTTACAATGTTGTGTATATACAAATGAGACACTTGGAGGAGCTGTGAATAGATCCCATCCTCAATCATACAGGGATGTTTATACAGGGCCATGCTTGGTCACTCAAGGGCTTATAGCTGATTAGGACGCAAAGCTAAATCCTACTATAGTGCAGAGTGCAGCTTAGTCGGTGAGACTTGTAGCATTAGCCGTTGTTCAGACAGCGAATCTCTTTACAAGTCCATAAAGAAGATGAGGATTGTAATCAGGGATGCTTCTAGGCGTGTCTGCACACACTTATACCGTGCATTAATCTAACGGTCTGGATGGGTGTGTACAATTTACTGAAAGTGATGAGATGTGATTGAGCCAGCTTATGGCATCTAAAAACAACTGCTTGGGGTGCAGTGAGAAGGGTTGAGTGTAAGGGTTACAGGAGAGTCTGTCGGTGATTGCATCTCAGCCCTTCAGCAAAAACAGAATCATATCAGGCAACTCTGGGAGGTTGGGGAGCAAGTTTAATAGGTGTGGAAGAGCTTACAATTTTCATTATCCCTGCATCCTGTACTGCATCGGTGACTGCCCCAGGTTTTGGAAAGTCTCTGGGGCAGGTGATATCTCGCAGTGTGACGGTAGACTATTCTGGCTTCATTGAAATGTTTTGATGCTTGATGTGAAACAAAGTAGATCTCATTTGGGAAAAGAAGGAGTCTGATGCTCCAGTCTTAGGGCTCAGCCAAGAGAGAAATGAAATTTGGTTGGTGGTGTGCGAGTGTGAGTGTGTGACAGGAGGCAGTGGAAAATGGCTGGTAATAAACACTTCTGACACACCACAGCTCCCTTCCACATTCCTCTTTAGGTCTTTTTAGAAGGGGGATTGGTCACATTCATATCCCCCTGGCCCACATTTCAGAGCACAAGGTGGAAAGTCATCTATGAATTTTCAAAAGCTGAAGAATTTGAGTACTGCTTCAGTATATAAGATTCTCCTGCATATTGTTCAGGCCAGGATGCACAAACACAAAATATCCTGAAATCAGGGGTGTCTTCTGGGTGTGTTCAACTTGTTACCATATTTGTTTATAAAGAGACATTGCTTTTTCTTAAAATATATGTTTTCGATTTTTATAAACCTGCAGTGGTGGCTAGTTAGATGGAAAATATGGCTCTTGCCCAGAGCGAGCTTCTTCAGGGGTGGCCAAGAAATTAAGAGTAGAGTGTGTCTTGCAATATGTTGGGTGGCTCCCTTAATCTAAGAAAATATAGTCATGCACAAAAGGAACATTATTTTATTATTTGCTTAAATCATGAAATCTCTTTGATTTGACTGTTTATTATGGTTATGATCCTAACTTGGATCTGTTGACTATTAGCCTTGATCTGACAAAATTAAGCAGAAAGACCTCGTGCTTCTGGATGATTTCTAGTGGGGCCCTACAACCACATTTCGTCATGGTGTTAACAGTCTATAAAAAAACTTCAAATTGTTGGTAGTCAAAGTTGGTGTAACCTATTTGCCGTATCGTTAGTAATTGGTGCATGGTTGGTATAAAAAAAAATCTGGCAGCAGTTGATGCCATACTGCAAACCAAAATTGAAGCATGTAGTTAGTTATATAAAAAAATGTAAAGACGATATGTAAAAATATCCAGAACCCTCTAAAGTTTAATTTTATACAGAATCTGGTACTAAAAGTAAGGAATATCTAGTAGTTTTTTTTAAAAGTAATTTAGTTTTTTAGCATTCCTTGGTCAAATTCAGAGGTTACAATCTAGACTAAACAGAAGCTCTTTTAACCACAGTTTGAACTAAGGTGTGAAGATCAAGTATGAGAAGCGCTAAATTGCTTCTGTTAGAAAAAAAAAAAAAATGAATTGCATGAGCAGATGATCTACAATAGTTAACAGGTACAAAACAGGTTCAGGCCATCCTATTTCTATGAGGAGATTGCATGTTATACTGGCAGGTTTTAAGGAAGCTGTGTAGGAAGATGAAGTTTAAAGCCATAGAGTTGGAGGTAATAATGAACTATAGAAATAATGATACCAATAATAATAGTAGTGAATATAAACTCATTGTATCTCAAATGTCTAAAACTAAATCAAAAAATTTTATATATCACGTAAAATTAAAAGATTAGATAAAACCTAGAAAAGCTTTTTTTTTTTTTTTTTTTTTTTTTTTTTTTTTGTCAGGCTCTATGTTGGGTTATTAACAAGCCACAATATTTAAGCCCATTCTTAATGTTTATTGTTTTAATTCAATTGCATAATGACTCTCAGAGCTTTCTGCTGCATTAATCTTTTCCGCACAAAAAAACTTTTCTATCCTAATGCTTTTGTACTATTGTGATTTCTGACAGTCCAAATAAATTCAAATGAGCACAGACTCTTTCTCCATTTCGCCGTCACATCTATATGCTTCTTTGGTGCCAGCATGACCTCAGACATTTTTGGTGTGAGTTTGCATCTGCTGCTCTACTTATTTTAGACAAATATGTACCTAGTTAGGATTTCAGCTGTTTATACACTATCAACTTGCATATTTTTTTTGTGTTTTATTTCTTTTTACAGACAAACCTTAAACCTGAAGTTCAGGCTCTAACGTTTTTTTTTCCTCCCCTGGTTTCTTTTCCTGATTTAAACATAAAAGCCTTGTACTCTGGAAAGTGAACTTCTTATTGCTGCTTTCTTTGGGTTGAATTGTAGAATAGATATATGTGAATTTTCTCCTTACTCTTCAGTTTTGATATGCTCAAAATGAATAATTTCTGTGGCAACTGCATAAATAGCTTCTGTGGAAATGGCTACTCTTCTGTGCTGTGGGTGTTGTGTGCAACAATGACAGTTTTCTAGGAAACACATTTCTGCTATGACTTTACTGAGTTTCTACTATCTGAAAAAAAAACAACAACTTGCATTTAACCCATCCTTTAAGTGATGTGGAAGCAGAAGTCTGAGAAATCTAAAAACAATGTGCGCATATATTTAGCAATATAAGTAAAAGGCTTAATTATTTACTAACCAGCTTCTATATTTTTCTTCGCTTAACTTCCACAGTATCCTCACAAAATATATATATAGTGACTATTTATTTTTAATGAGTCTTTGTCTTTGCCCTCATTGCTGTTGCTTGTTTGTGTATTTAAATGAAAGCTGCCGAAGCAACAACAAAATAGTTACACTAAAACCCTCCTATGTCATATAATTTAGCATGTTTAATTTTCTTTATTTTACTAGAGTATGATGATTAGAAATCTTTTTTACTATGAAAATATAGATGTCAGATTTTTAAATCTGAAAAAGCAGGAAAAGGAGGATGTTGTTCAAAAGATAAAGTCTATTGTTCATGGGGCAAGTTTCAGAGGTGTGGAGGGAGTGTTTGGGTGGGGCGGTGAGAAGTAGGAAAGTGTGTGGTTTATTGAAGATAAAGCTGTGGGATTAGTGTTATCGGTGCTCCTGGCTACTTTTCCTCATCTCTGGTTTTTCTCTCTTTTCCAGGTGCAGCAGGTGGACAGCCGAATGGACTGAAGAAGTGACGGACAGAGGTTCACAAGTGAGGAGGAGGGATTTGAAGAGGAAATCAGTCACAGGACGAGAATCACACAGTGGAGAGAGAAATAAAGGGGAGCTGAAAGAAAGTGAAATAATCCAGTGGTGAACACCTCAGCAGAGTGTCAGTATCAAAAGGGAGGGAGTTGGATACCCAGCATGCCGGCAGCATGGAAAGGGTGAGGGAGCAGCGGCCTTTCTGCTCGCTGTCCAAGAGCCACAGGGAGCGGGACAGAGACTGTGAGAGAGGGAAGGATCGGGAGCGGCGCTACACGGCTTCATCCACGGACCGGGAAGACGGAGTCTGTCGGGTTCCCACGCAGAAATCATACAGTTCCAGTGAGACCCTGCAGGCCTTTGACCATGACCCGTCGCGGATGCTGTTTGGAGGCAGAGTTAAGGAGATGGTCCACAAGGAGACACCAGAGTACGCCAGGCCTGGTTAGTAAAAAGAGTCTTTTTTTTTTTGCAAGGGTTTTAGATCTGTTGGAGACTTTTTGACATTTAATATAAATGCTTACCTGACAGTACAATTGGATAAGGTTAAACCATCATTTTCCTATTAAAATGCAACAGTTTGATTATCTAAGATGAAAAACAAATGTGGGATTTTCATTGTCTCCACTCTAGTGAATTCAATAAATAACAAAATCCTCATATCTTTGTTGATTTCCTGCTGGTTACTAGTGTGAGACTTAATTAGGAAGATGAAGATCTATACAAGGATTTTTAGGGTTGTGTACAAAAAATGAAAAGTCTCACTGTTTATACTTTTTTTCTGTGCAACATTTATTTAACAAAAACAATACTCTAAACAGTTGTTGAGACAGTGGTAAACACAATTAAGGCAAGTCGCACAGACAAAATCAAATGTTTTTACTGAAACTTTAGGAGAAAGCTCTTTCACAATGTGATCCAGTGGGCTCCCTTGATCCTGTAAAATATTCCAACCATTCTAGACTAAGTTGAAATATAAAAGCAATGCCTAAATAGTAAGACTTTCCTTTAATTGGCTGGTGGAAGCTGCTTTAAATTGTGTAATTAAAAAGTTTGAGCACTTTATTCTATTTTATGGTACTCCTTGGGCTCATAAGAATGCAATCAGAAAATCTATCCATTACTCCACTACGTTTTCCCAGCGCTAATTGGTGTCCGTTTCAGATTTAATGGGATCATGACGAAATTGTGGGAAGACAGCTGCTTTTATTTTTAATTTAATGCGAACATTTAGAGGTAGCAGATTCTTTCTAGATCTTCATAATAAATTTTTGATTTAAGGTAAAAAAAAAACAACCTAAAAACATATTTACCTTAATTAGTGTGTGTGTGTGTGTGTGTGTGTGTGTGTGTGTGTGTGTGTGTGTGTGTGCTTGCTTAATTAGAATATGAAGTTCCTTGTATTTTAAGGAAAATAAATTCAGTAATATATAAATTAATTAATTTGTGCAAAAATAAATAATAAATAAAATTTTTTCTGAATGCAAATGTTTATTTAGTTTAATTCCATGCATTATTCATGTTAGATATCTATACTTTTTTTTCTCCAATGTTTCCAAAATAAAATCCATTTCCAAAACAATTTTATCAAGTCATTTTTATTTTACTTAGACATATATTGTGTATAAGTTATACTTTTTTGTTTGCTTTTCGTTGTATAAAATGCACTGAATTGAACGATGGAGTAATTTATTCCCAATATTTCAGGAACTTATAGTTGAACTCAATTATTTTGTTTGCTGTACATTATGACATGGGGAGATGTTCCATAGGCAGTTATGACAGCTTATTATTTTCTTGAGGGATGGTAGAGTAAAATACTTAACTAGCTTCAGGTTGCTCCAAGTAGAGGGATTTTATATACATATATATATAATATATATATATATATATATATATATATATATATATATATATATATATATATATATATTTTATGTCTGAAAACGAGTCATTACAGATATTTATCAAACCCACAATACTGATTTTCTGTAAAAAAAAAAATCTTTATGTTTTTACCTACCTCCAGAAAATGTGAGGGGATTTAGATGTTAAGAATTTGATGTTCCTTGTCACAATGCTTATCAGGGGGCTGTGTTCTTGGCTATAAACCTGGTTGTTCCTCGGTTTGTTAACTTTACAACTTGCTGTCATTTACAGGACAGACATTTTCATTGAGGCAACTCGGGATTTGTGAGGCACCAGCTCGCAGAGGCTTGGCTCTCTGCCCTGAGACTGGCCTGTCCCACCCACTCAGCAGCTACACCCGTGGGCCAGCTGCCACAGAAAACCATGAACCTGTATCACCGGAACGTACCATGACTCTTTGGGGAACGGGGGCAAAATCGGGGCAGAATTCATGCCTCTCCAGCCGTTCCAACTCAGCGCTCACGCTCACTGACACAGAAATGGACAATAAATCGGACACCGAGATGGGTGAGTAGGGCACACTTTACGTCCTTTTATGTTCACACTCTTATTTGTTCGCAGCTCTTGCCCCCCTTTGCTTGAGAAAGTGGGGGAAATCACTAGGTAGAAAAAGCAGCAGCAGGCTGGATTATGGTTGGTGCTGCAGATAAGCTCCTGATTGGTGGAAGGAAGTGGAAGTGTGATTGGTGGGGCAGCTATCTAGAGGAGCATTTGCAGCTGTCTTTGTTTGGATCAAAGGGGGGGAGTCTTTGCTGCATTCAGAGAAAAATTTGCCCCGAGATTGAGTGGTTGCTAGTCACCTGGTCCATCTCGGCGGGAAGCCGAGGAGTTTGATAAAGTTTCCCCATGAGCTATCGTATAATCAAAGATAGCTTTGTGTGCCTCAGTTTGAGATTTTGCTTAGAAATCCTGCAGTGGTCGACTAGGCGCACATAATGGCTGATTAAATGGGCACAATGGTTTTGAAGTGCAAATTTGATCATGCTGAAGACCTGAGATGGAGGATCGGGGTTTTCTGTTTGAAGAGGGCAAATCTGTGCTACACCAAAGACAGGGAATGTTTATGGATTGATTAGATGCATACCTGTTATTTACATCACACTAGGTTCACACTTTAATACTTCCATGCTGGTATTTTCCCCTTTTAATGACTTTGGTTTCTGTTTTAGTATCATAAAGTCGGTAAATTGATCATCTCACCTGTTTGTATTTGCCGTTATCCTAATCTTTGGTACAAAATTCATTTTATCTGCTGTAATTAGTTCTGTGCTCTGAAAGCGCTCTTGACTCCATATGTCATTTGTCATCATTATGGTGTCACCATTGTAACACATTTGATGCAAAGCTCTAATTATTTTAAGAAATCGATGTTATCAAATGATGGCAGGCAGTTTAAATAATTAGGGTTGATTACACTTTCCGGGCCAGAACATTAAAGAGAGGATAAAAAAAGAAAATGTCATGTTCTCTTGCTACCAATTTTTATACTTAAAACATTGGCCACCATCTGACATTTAAGACAAGTCATTTTCTTAATAGCAACATTCATCATGGGGATCCTGGTGTCCAGGGAGGGGGAGCTGACTTAGTTTTGTACCTTTTAAAAATGCAATCAGAATTCAGAATCGAGAATCTGCTGCTCAAACGGGCCTCAAAGGAAATGTGCCTTCCCCTCCTCAGTGCTTTAGTCGGGGACTCATTTGTTGTTCTGTATGCCAGGACTGAAACTCGATCTCAAGAGACTGTTCCATTTTGAAGGAGAACATACAGCTTTGCTTCAATAGATCCTCTCCTGCACTTTGATTCCTTCTGCGGTGCTCCACTTAAAAGTGTGTGACCTCACACACACTCATCCACACTCCACAGATAGAAAACGCCTCAAGAAGCTTCTGCTGATTGGCTCAGGTTTTAACAATGTCCTGCTGAGAGTTAAGGTCACTTACAAGGCAACAGGAAGTATTTGTATTTTTTCATCACAGGAAACTAAAAATCTGTTTTCAGGGTTGCAGAGAAATAAAATGTTTCTTCTATTATTTCGTTTATAATTCAAACTTCTTCTTTTTATAAGGTTTTATTGGTTTATCACATTTTAAGGCAGGACATAAAAAAATAAATCCTTGTCTCTGTTCCACCTCTATAGATCTTTGTCTTCTTTTTTTTTTCCTTTGGCAGGAAGCGTTGCACTTTTGACTTTCACTATTTAATGAAGCAGCTAAGAGAAATGACCCATCCAAAGGTTTCTATCAACTCAATATGCATGCGGAAGCTCCAACAAGGGGCCGTTCAGCCCCACTTATTCATAAATGAACCCGATATTTCATTCTAATTTGCTCTGTTCTGCTGAGAGTTCGACACAGACAAGTACCAAAGACTTGGCACGTTCGCAGAGTGTGGCATCTGCAGATATTCACCTCTAGGACAAAGGTCTCCCCCTTTACAGATGAACCAAGGGTGGTCATCAGGGGGTCAATCTGACAATGTGCAGCCCTGTAACAGCCACATGGGACCACAGGAACATTCAAAGCTGTTACATTTTGTGGGTCACTGGGGAGAAAATTCAGATATTTTGAATATTTAGTTCAGAAGATTTTTGGCTGTCAAATTTGTGTTTTTTTTATTTTTCAATCAAATACAATTTTAAAATATTAAATGTAAATATTAATTTTAGTTCTTTTATTTTAGCTATATTTCTGTTTCCTTTTTTATTTATGCATTTCGTGGGTTTACAAAATAAAAGGCAGGGTAAAGCTACATTGTGTTGGGGTATAAACTACAATCGTTATAAATCAGTAAACTAATTGTTTAGGTCACCTTCTTATTTATGTATTTATAGCTTGATTAAGTCACCTGTCACCTTATAATTAGCTATTTTCCTCTTTTTTTCTTTTTTTCTTTTGCTTGCTCTCTACACATACTTATAGATACTAAAATTTTGAAAATTAAAGATAGATAAAGGTAATTAAATTAATAAAATTAAACAAAAAATTATATAGAAGTAGGCACACCAGGTCTAGAAAAATAAATATACCAGTAACATTTCCACAGAAAATTATTTTGTATAAAATATTTCTGTAATTAATATATTAATAATAATAATAAACTTTATTGATCTCACACTGGAGAAATTTACCTCTGCATTATTTGACCTGGATAATTGGAAACACAATTAAATATGTATCTAATAATTGATGAAATTATATTTGGTTTCAGTTGAAATTATTAGTTATACAGTTTGGTTTCAGTATGATGTACCTTAAAATAAGATTAAATAAAAGAGAGAAAACTCTAGTTGTGGTTACGATAATAAAATTTCTAACTCAATATTGATGCATAGGAAAATAGTCAATACTTCATACCATTTTTGATACAATTGGTTAAAAAGTGGCAAATAATTATAAGCATAAACTATGTTTTTTGATTAATATGAAAAACTTATTACATAGAACGTGCTTTTCTTTTTTTTTTTTTTTTTTTTTTTTTTTTT
>NW_015150802.1:797977-812224 GCF_000732505.1 Cyprinodon variegatus
TTTTTTTTTTTTTTTTTTTTTTTTTTTTTTTTTAGATTAACAGGTAAGTCTTTAAATAAACACGAAAGAATTAGCCCCCAAAAAATAAATAAATAAATAAATACAAACAACTATACAACATCTTAAGGTTGGCTTAGGTATTATCCACAAATATTAACGTTAGTAATAGCAAAAATCCTTAGTATTAATATCATCCTAAATTAGGATTGTATCAGGATACAGTATTTATATTTTTTGGACTATCAATACTTTTGACACACCTTGTTTAGACAAAAACCCAGTAAAACATACATATATATTCATAGCTTGGGTTGTTTAGTAACTGATAAGATAATCACTTTTATTCAATGTACCATTTTAAGTCACACAAAGGTTAAATTTTTCCACACAAATCGTGTTTGTATTATAAATGGGAAAATTGTTTAAAAGCAGAAATATAGAAGAACAACATTATTTCATTGTATTTTTTATTTAATTCTTCAAACATGAACATGTTTTTGTTTAAACCTGTCACACGTTATCCAGATTTAAGATTTAATACCATAGGATGTGCAGCAGTTTGTGGGGCTCAGGGTGCTAATCTGCTGCCAGTTCTGTTAAAACCATGGGAAAATACATTTTCGCTAAGGGTTTGCTTAAAAAATTCACAATTCTCTCAAGTGCAGGAAACATACTCTTTATTTTAAACTAAACAAAAAGCCATTGTGTTTTTACCCTGGAGCTTATAATGCTTACTTTTAAAAACATTTTTTTTTTAGGTTAAACTCCTTTTTGGGAAGATTGCCTATACATTTCTATTTTAGGTTTGTTTTAGGTCAAAGAACATCCTCTATGGAAACGTCTTACACACACACACACACACACACACACACACACGCACACACTGGCTGTGCTGGGTTTTAAATCAATATTATATCCTTCATAAAACATGAATGACTCCATGCAGCAAAAACATTGCCTGGCCCTTTTGAGTTGTATTCCTAATAGGGTGTGAAAAAGCTCACGCTTACTTGTTGGGTATCACAGGTAGAGAAATTCAGCACTTGATAACAGCTCTCCCCAACTTTCCGAAACATATCAGGTGGATTTATTGTTTAACAGCGGGTCAAGATGCCTGCTGCAGCCTGGTTGGAAGAAAACAACTTTCACTGTAACGGCTGTCATCCCAGGCTAAAAAGCCATCATCTTCTGTGCTTGTGTTCTGTGTCTTGGTCATGAAGGGGGGCTGCTGTAGAGTCAGTGGGAGTACAGCATCTGGCTCCTCCCATCGTTGACTCTACTTCTATGCCCACTTACAAGCTAACGTTCAGATGCATGCAGGCACAAAAGATGCATAAATGGAGCAGGTGTAAAACCACAAGCTTATACAGACAAAAGGAGCCTTCGGCTTGTGCTAAGACTTGTATTTGATAGATGTATGTTAGTAATAACATTGTGAATAGTGATTTTACATTAATATTATTATTGGTAGTAATAGTAGTAATAATATTATTATTTTATCAGGAATTAAAATACTTAAATATCTTATAATCTAATTTCATCCCTTCCTTCTTTTATTTTTTTACATTTTGATAACATGAACTGAAACCAATCAGCCTTTTTTTAATTGTACATCTACATTCGAACATCCATATAGTTTTACAGAGTTTAAATTTGATAAAAACTGTATTATTCAAATGTGCGTTATTGTCTTAAAAGTTCTAAACGCTTTTTGAAGTCTCTTAACCTTTAATCCATGTGTGGATCAGCTGACCAAAGAACAAACCAAATTGACTCTGAGTGACTTCATGTTAGATCCTATGATCATTTAGCCCCATTTCCTCACAGTAGGCTGTGGACAGGTTATAAAAAATGGCACAGAATAGTCATTGCTTAAAGCATCTATGAAGTATTTATCTTTTCATTTTTCTCCATGTCATCTTTTGTCTCTGCTGCCTGATGTAGACACAGCCTGTCATGCCATTAACTTAAAGTCAACTGTGCAAAAGGATGATTTTCTTTTTTCCCCCATTTTTTCCCACTTTAGTTGAACAAATCTGCAAAGCAAAGCAGTCCCCCCGATCTGCGAGTACAGGACACTCGTAGAGGCTTTGTCTCGTTTCGGCCTGCGCCTCCTTCCCAACGTTACAGAGGAAATCAGTGTGTTGCATCCATACTGTGGGGATGCACCAGTGCCTTGCATGTCCAAGGTTTCTTCCAGGAGTGTTTACTAGGGGGGGATGTAGCAGAAAAGAATTTCAATTTGTTCAAGTCACAGGTCTACATTGTGGTCATAGGCATTTTACAGCTGTGTATAGCAGATTTACTGCATGAACAGTGCCAGGAAAAGGTTAATTAAATCAGGAGAGATGTCACGGCAAAGTGTGCTGTAGCACAGCGAGCTTTTTGGAGCGAATACGAAAGCAGAGTGGAAATCCTCTAACATGTTTCTCTGCATGTTGCTGCTCACTCTTTACATGCACACACACTTCCGTATCTCACCTTGTTTTTTTTTTCTTTTTGTGTTTTTTTTTTCTTCAATCACACTATACCTAGGATTAGAGCAATCGAGTGATCGTGCGGACAGGTTTGCGCGCACACGCAGGCGTTCATGCCAGAGGGGCGTCATGCTGATGGAGATGACACGCCATCTGTCAAACTCCTGTCTCAGATCCGCGCCTTGTTTTGTGACAGTGAAATCAGCCTATTGATCGTAGCATGGAGAAATCCTTCCTGAACACTTTTCATAATTCAACATGACACCAGCAGAACTCTAAAAGAATAAATAATATCTGAGTTTTTTTCTCACCCTCGGGTCTGCAGAGGCGGCCTTTTGTGAGATGTTTGAATGATAGCCCATTATTGACAGAGCTAACTGTTTCATGATTTGTTGATTGGGGTTAGGAAGGTGTGTCTGAGTTTTATTTGGTGCCTCGTCAAAGGGGGAGGCACACTTTGATTGCCATCATTTTTACTGTCACCACTTCTCTTCTGGCTGCTGTTGTCAAGGCTTAAGTGCCGGCACTGCAAAGTGCTCCGTGTGACGGGATATGGGATTCGGTGATGAGATGTCATGGCAGCTGTTGTGCTTACCACTCATATGAAGCTTTCTGTTTTAGAGTGATTTTGGAAAGTCTCAAAGGGGTCACTGCCCTCTTCTTTCATCAGAACAAAGGTCAGGGACTTTTTAGCCTCTTTCCAGACACACACAAAAAAAAGGATGGTTTTATTTCACATGATTCTTTTCTCCAACCAGACTTACGGTATCTGCTTTTCTATTGGTGTATTTTTGTGCTCAGCCACATTGACAACATCACGGCACCACATGGTGAAAAAAACTTCTTCACACACCACAGCTACCCCCCACAGAGTAGATGATCTGATTAGACTTTGGAGTGTCTGGCTGTATAAATTTGCATATTAATAAGGAAAAGCTGATTTTCTTGAAGCTACTATGTCCTTTTAATACTTCAAAGATGGAATTTCAAAAAAAATATCTATGTGAAGATGAGATTTTTATATGAGTATTGGCTAATTAATGTATTTTTCATATGCTTCAAATATCCAGATCTTATTATGTCAAGTAGAGCATTAAAAAATGCATCTTTAGTTGAACTTCTGATTTGTTTTCTAATTTTATTGTAAAACAAATGCCTATCATTATATATTTTGTAAAATATAAAGTTGATATTGTAAAATAAACAATAGTTAGAACTGTTAGTTTAATAAGCATTTGCTTAATTAATACCTAAATGTTCACTTGGGACATTAAAGTTATGCTAATGCATTAATGACAATTCACTGCCGGGTTTTTGTAGCTGCATTTCAAATGACATGTTCTTATATTTTGCTTTAGTTGAGCTCTTTTGTGTAAAATAAATCAGCAGTTTTTTTTATGTGTTTTTATGCTACAGTTTTGCAGACAGGAGAGATGCTTTTTACTGATTAATGTCCAGCCTGTAGATCTCCTCACTTTGACACTTAGAAGCAACATTTGCTTCAATTTATGTTTGAAGAGCAACATGTTTAGAATACAGAATTGGAATAGAACAGAATGAGAATACATGCTGAACCCTGACAGTTTTTTTTGGTGTATTAAGAAATATGTCATTAGAATCATCTTTCCTCTTTAATTCAAAGCGACTGCATTGTCAGTGTTAGGTTCTTAATGACAACAGATGAGGCAAAAAGACACAGCTACTCTTAAGCAAGCAAAACAGACTCATTGTTCGCTCTTAACAAGTCAGCATGTTTAATTAGTTATATGAGATATAATCTTTTGGTTTTTATGTTACCATGGCAGCAAAATATGCAACAATACTTGCTCTCATCTGGAGTAAATGGACATTTATTATCTTCTTTTAGGCTTTTGACCTGGCATGTTTTCTCTGTGTTCATGTGAGAGAAAATACTGATGAAGTTCAGATTTGTATTAGTTGCATGATTTTCATTAAAAAGGAATCCAGCAGTTTTGTGGAAAACCAAAATTGAATATTTTTTTTGTTTTTCATAATACAATTACATAATAAGAGACCATCTGTTTTTTATTAGGTGTTAATGGTGGGACATTTTAGCCAGTGTTTATTTAATAGAAGATAAAATTTTATATGATTTTCTCTATAAGTTTGAATTGGTAGAGGACCAAATCAGTGCCCAAGAGAAATAAAATGACTCAGCTTCAGGTAACAGCATATAGTATATCATCCTGTTAATGCCAACATAAAGCAAGCAGTGAGACGTGTAGCCAAAACACTGCCATCAAGTAAAAGTAACATTACCCCAGGATAATATTACTTGGTAGAAATGACAAAAAATATTATCCAAGAACAAGAACAAACGAAAAAGACTGTAAAAAGACTGAAAACTGACAAACATTTTACAATTCTGTTTTTTGTGTACAATTCTGTACAGTTCTGTTTTTTCTCTCCACTGTCACTACTAGCATGCTTAGTGCAAGAGATTGCCTTCGAGTGAATGAGTTGATGCAATCAACTGGTTTTCCTTAGATAGAAATTATCTATTGGTTAAATTATCTCTGTAATGTACTTAGAAATGACGTGTTCTAAATTGGTGCTATATAAAAAACTGAATTGAATTGAATTGTGTAATTTCTGGTGAGTTAAAACAAATAAAATGATACAAAAAAATTCTATTTCAAAATGAATTAAACATTTTTCGTCACTGATTTACGACATAAAGCTTGTGAAACCAACACTTATGCTAGATAATGTACATCAGAAAAGTCCAATTTGTGAAAAAACACATACCATACACTGTGAGCTCATTGACTTCCAAAGGGCTAAGCAGGTGACAGTGAACTTAAATTCTGATGAGTCGCTTTTAAAGTCATTGCAAATTTGCCCCAAATCATAATTTTCCCTTGCATTTTTACTTTACATGCTTTTATGTTTTTGTTGTGCGCCCTCTGTTTGCACAGTTTTGCACAGCTTTGTGGCTTTGCCGCAGGAACATTCCTGGCCTTCAGTCTTTCAGCATGAAGTTTGCATGTTCTCTCTCTGCATGCATGGGTTCTCTGGCTTCCTCCCGAAGTTCAAAAACATGCCTATAAGGTTGATTACCATCTCCAAAATGCCCTTATAGTTGAGTGTGTTAGCATGGTTTTGTGTCTCTGTGTTGTTCAGTGATAAACTTGGGACATCTTCAGGGTGTACCCTGTCCTGCACCCACCGACTGCTCCCCCCCTTAATTAAATACATTGGTGACCATAAGGTTAGGCATGCCAGAATATGGTAAAATGGTAAAGTATGTCGATGGCTTTATACTTCCTTAAGAAAACAAAAAGAAATCTACAATTGCTTTCTGATAGGCAAACCTAAATGCAAAATATGCACAGATATAAGTCTGTCCCCTTTACCAATTTATATTTCTAATAGACGCATTCTATTTCTAATAGAAACAGTCTTTTCATGTCGTTTAAGAGGCTACAGATTGTTGGTGATACTATTGCTTAAAGCAAACATTAGAGAGGATAGTATTCAGAGTAAATCTGCACACACCATTTTTTTTTCATTAGAAGCCCTAAAGTGAATAAATTAAAACCTCCAAATTAGCTTAGCTCGGTTGTTTGTAGCTCTTAAACAGGGATGATTTATGAATGATTTAACTGACAGCAGTAGGAGGTTAAAGTATAGCCTAGTTCAGAGTTGGTACTGCCCTGATTACAAAGTCCTTATTCGCTTATATGAAATGCACCAGATACAGGCAATATATACAAATGATTCACACCAGTCACCTCTTTTTAGGGTCCAAATCTTACTTAAATGGGTCAAAACTCTGTAATTCACATCACGAATGCAACAACTCTGCTCATGGCTCAGGCTAATCACACTCTGTTGGGGGACGGCAGGACTTGTCATTACGATTAGGAATTACTCTACACTTGTCAATTTCGAGACCACTATTACCGTCCTCAGGAGAAAATGGTTCATTTCGTTTCATCACACAACCTAATTGAGTGATTGTATTACAGTGCAACATGGAAATAGACAAGAAGACATTTCTATACCTTATGAATATTAATGTTTGGGACTGAAATTACTGTGTCGATCCATTAGTTTTGTTGGTAATTACATGTATACCTGGTATCTTTTCTACAATTAATGGTTTTCAGAACCCAACCATCCACTTCGACTTCATCAAGAAAAGGTTTCCGAGGGAGGGTCGTGCCATTGAGCGATTGTAATGTGATTAATTCGGGGTGTAGTTTAACTTTTCCAGTTGCTGCATGTAAGAAAATACCACAGCCTAAAGAGATGAGGGGAAACTGATAACCTTGAGGAGACAGGCGAACATTCAGTAGATAAAATATAGCGTCCCAGCCTACTTTGCTTCATATTGGCTAAAATGTTTTTACCCATTGTGGATCGCGCAGTAGGTTTTCAGATGTCTCTGGATTACTATGTCATATCAGATTCATTCGATTTTATGTCTTCTTCTTCTACAGACTTCTTTTAATCACTCATCTTGGGACTCAGGCATATTAGTAACGTGTGTTGCTTTGGTGGTTTTGTTTTTTTTGACCTTTTGTTTTGCAATTTTTAAAGTTAGCAATCAGAAAGTTAAAGATCAAGGTGATTGCCGCACCTGAATATGAATGTCTGTGCTTGCCGAGTTTTAGTGTCTTTTTGCTCGCTGCTTCTCTGTGTCCTTCAGCAAGACACTGAGGCTAAAACGTTTGAATTGCAAAGTGTCAGCAGCCATGGAGTAGGTTTTTAATGTTCCGGGCTCCAATGGTAAACCTGAGATCTCTAAATTCATTAAAATTATATGAAACCTTACCTTTCTGTAAACTAGGTCAATTAGGAGATCATAAAAAAATATTTAACTCATTTCTACATAAAGTTAAAGTAGTATATTTACTCTGGTTGCAACACAGCATTTTTATAGCTGTGGAGTAAAAGGATGAATAAATATTTCATTTGAATCTTTCGTTTCAGTCAGTTTATCTCATGGAGAAGCTCATCTGTATATATGCCCCATTAAAGGGCCGTTGATTGAAATTGTAGTAACATACCCAATAGTTCTGTAATTTATATCTCATTTTATAATGCAGAAATGGAGACGTGTGAGTAGGGCTGCAACTAATGATTATTTTAAAAACAGATTTATCTGTTGATTTTTTTTCTCGATTAATTGATTAATAATCAGATAGCAAAAGGTTCCCTAAAAAAGACCTTTTGAATTTTTCTACTTCTTAGTTCTGGATAAAATATATTGACAGACGAAAAATATTTTTATCTTGAATGCTAAATGTTGATATATTTTGTTTCACAACTGTTTTATAACTGCTCTAAGTGGGTTGCTCTGTCAACTAAAGGCATGTTTAGAGTCTCTTTACTTCAGTAATTGATTAATCGATTACTAAATGATTTTACGATTATTTCAATAATTTCTTAATCCGATTAATTTTTTCAGCCCTACTTGTGCAGCATCATTATGTTTATGATACTGAAGCATAGATGAACCCTGAAAGTAGAAAATTAATATATTCGATGACAACTGTGGTGGTATATGTGGTTGTATGTCATTATTTATTTTGTTTTGTTGACAGCAAATATAAAGTTCTGCCAAATTTTTTCCTTCTGTTTTCAAATATTTCATGTTTGGCTTCTCGTGAAGTTCCTAAAGCTTGAAAGAAATTAAGATCTTAATGAAAAACACTTTTATTATCAACTTCCTTATATGACAAGAGTTTTCGGTCCCATCGTACTACATGAATAAAACATCAATATTTCATGAAGTAAGAATGATGACTTTTGTCAAAATGTATTTTTAAACTGATGTCAAAGTGGCCAATATTGTTTTTAACCTGGGAACTTGCTGAGGTGAGCCTTTGAAGTACTAATTTGGTTGAAAAGATACATGTATAAATCCTCATTAAACTCCAATAAACTAAGATAAACTGTAATATGGTTCCATAACTTGGAGTAAGAATGTAGAAGTTATGCAACATGTTATAGTCACATTTAGCTGTTTTTTTGTTTTTCCGTTTTATGTCTCTAGGTGATGGAAAACAATAAGAGCCTTCGACAGTGGCATTGGATGTAGGAGTTTGCGCTGCAACCGGAGGGTTGTTGGTTCAAACCCCGGCTCTGGCTTTCAGTCTTGTTGTGTCCTTGAGCAAGACACTTAACCTGCATTGTCCATTGATGTTGGTCAGGTGGTGCCAGTGTACGGCAGTGCATGTGTTCTTGAATGGGTGAATGTAGTCTAAAGCGCTTTGGTCCTCTGACTTGAAAAAATGCTTCAAAAGTACAAGCCAGTTACCATTTCTTTTAGCCAGCTGTTTAGCAGTGCTTAGAAACAGGTGGGGGTGGGGCTGGTACAGTACGTGTGCTCCATATAGCTGTAAAAGAAAACTTTTAAAAAATGCTCAATCGTTATAACCATAACCTACTCATCCTTGTGAAACAACAATTTTATGTCAAGTTTAAAACACTGTATGTAAGGTTAAGGCTGTATGACTTTATCTTGAGGGTTAATTTAAAATTTCTATCTCAGATTTGTTTTTTTTACAGAAATACAAACAGAAACCGAATTAGTAATTATTAATAAAATTTCGTCTTAGCTGATCTGAGGCATGAAGGCTAGAGGTGGGAGTACCCTGTATATGTTAACAGCTCTCTTCACAGGCAGGTCTCTTTCTTACTGTGACTCATTTTAAGCATAATCAGCCCAAAATAATTTTATTCATGGATATTTGCATGAAATTTTGGCAAGTCTGCTTGTTGGAGAAAAAGCCTCCTTACACTCTTGGCTGTTCATCTGATGGATTTAGATTATATATGATCCGGATTTCACCCTCTTTTAAATTTCTAAGTTTGTCATGCTTAAAATAACTTGTAGTGCAAAAATAAAATAAATCTATATTCCTTTAGTCAGACAATTTGACTGAACAGTGATCGTCTCCTAAAGGACAATCAAATGACTTTATTGTAAGACTTAAAGAGCTGATTGAAAAAAAAAGGTGGTGGCACAATCAAGAGGAGGACACACATTCAACATCTGCACTCTCTTACTTTCCTTAAGGGAGAAAGGTCAGTATCTAGAGGAGGAAATGGTGAGCTATTGTTATGATTGATCACACAGCAAGGTCCAGGGAGGACGCAGTGTCACTTTCATTGTCAAACTCATTATACCACAGGCGAAGATTCCCTACCACTGCTCCTATGTCCTTTTTCCACAGCAGGAAAAAGGAAGAAACCCTTCCGCTGTCTGCAGACACAACATGGGTTCCGTAAAGTCGAAAGCCTGGTGAAAAATGCTGAATGTACTTACTACTTTTAGTCTAAACTTTAGTAGGAGGAAATATAGGATTTTGCTTTGAGAAAAAGAAAGAAAGAGAAGCATCTAAAATGAGCACTCCCTCGCAATAGTAACCGTCAACTTACACCATCGACAATGTGGAGGACTGCCAAATCAATTAAAATAAAGCAAAATGGAAGTGTTGTAGCCAAAGGCAGCTTGCAAGAGGTTTGGAAGGATATGCCGGTCCTGATTAAAAATGAATGGTATCAGAATACATAAAGCCTCCTGGCCAAGTGCCCAGAGCCAGGCATCCTGAAACTGTGGTCACTTTAGTGGCAGAGAAAAGGCATTAGGTATCCAAGATATGAAGGGATGCTCAAGTAACAGACTGTTCTCCGTTCAATTCATCTAATCACCAATGCAAACCTAAGCACTTTGCAGATATAGATTTGAGGCAAACGATTGATATTGTACACCATGTAAAGTGATTCATGCTCAAATAAAGAAAACATATTCTTCTGTAGATGCGTCTTTTCTGCGTAAGTTGCCCCTGCTATCTGAGCCAGGCCTTTTATCTCGGCCCAGCTGAACTCAACCCAACATACAAACATAGACATCAAACAGAATTCTTAATTTACTCATCAAAATCTTATTACCCCTTAACGGCTCCTTTCATTGTTTCAGTTCAGATCCTTAGATGGGTGTGATTTACATTTGTAAGATAGAGTTACAGATAAAGCCCTTTTTTTCTATCTGTACATTTACTCGTGCTGATTTAGATCAGATATGGGTGATTTTTTGAATACTTTGTACTTTGTTAGATTTGAGTGGGTTTGTCGACCCAGCCCCTTTGTAGCACTTCTGTTACTTGTCTTCTTCAGATGTTATCCAAAGCAGTTTTTCGTTGTTTCACGAAAGTAAATGAAAGACAGATACTTTTACAGAGAAATGACTAAACACTAATTTGTGACATTAAGTAAGTAATCCAAGGTCGTCAGAATGCAGAGTATCTGATTCCTAACTTCTACATGGTCCTTCCTGTGGATTGTTTTGCGTCTCGGGTATTGATCATGCCTAAAGGCTTCCAAGAGGGGTGAAGCCATCGCTGCCAAGAGTAGAGGTCACTCAGATAAATTGGCCAGGTTGGCTTTTAGCAGCTTCAGGGTCAAAGCCCATTCATCTTATTAGAGCGACGTATCCTTTTAGAGGTCTCAGAAGAAGGATTAGACAAAAGAACAGCAACCGGGCATTAGATGACAGACCATTTGGCAAATAGGTTAGAGCAGTTTCCACCTATTGTCTTTTTCTGCATTACCCAAAGGAGCTGTCTGCAGCAGAGTTTTTGCATGGCAGCTCTAAAGGTTAGAAAGACACATTCACTATAGATGAGGGCTGGCAATTTGAAGAATACCTTTAAAACTGTAATGCAGTAAACACTAGTCTAGACAGTTTTTATTGTGCTTTTAGTATTTTGTGTTCTAAAAAAAGTATAACAAATTTTTTTTTAAATGAATTCACATGTTAGGCATACTTTTCTAGGCATTTTCTGTAGGTCTGTCATTTTTTAACTTAAAAAATATTACTATATTTAATGATTCCACTGATCAACTAGCATTAATAAACTGGTGGGAAAATACATTATAGCAATATACCCATATTCCATTAGATTCAGCTTTTATCCTAAAATATTTCCATAGAATTTTAAAGAAAATTCTTAAGATTATTTGTTTTTCTTAGCAAAAACTACAGTTATGGAAGAAATTACACACCATCATAGTCTAGTTTAATTTGCTTTTCAAAAAGTTTGACTAAAGAATACAATAAACTTGAAGAATACAATAAACACATCAAAAAACCAATAGTGCTCTAATACGATTTCATTGACTATACATAGAAAATAAGGTTATATTTTTGTTTAAATAAATTAAACCAAAAATGTTTTAATTTTTTTTTGATCCCATAGAAAGGAGAGGAAATAGCAAAGACATATTCCAAATAAAATTAAGTCTTACAATAGCAACTAGTTGGAAAACAATTATGCCCACAAGAACATAGGACTTGATTGTGCCTATCTTTTTAGATATCAGCAGACCTGTTGGAAAACAAAATACAATTTTCCCAGCATTTATTATTGTTATTTGGAGACAGTTTTTTTAAGTAATGTAATTATATGGGTTAAAGTCATGCAAGTAAACCTTATCAAAGATCAATAAAGGACATTTCTAAAATTCAAAATGCATTAAAAAAAACAGCCAGAAACAGTGAATGGAAATGGACTCTAAGTCTCCAGGAATGAAATGCAATTGAATAAAAATCCAACAAATCCATAATTTAAAAGTTAATACATAATTAAAAACTACCCAACCAAAGCAATGAATAAAATGGATTATGACATCTCTGTAAAAGATTGCCCTTCAAAAAATATTACTCATTAGGCTCACACATAGAAAATAGACAAAGTTGCTGGTATAAAAAAAAAAAAAAAAAAAGACATGCAAACTAACTATTCATTCTAAATAAGAGCAGATTCATCAATCGGCCAAATGGGAGCTATGTTATCTCAGGCAATCTAGACTCAGGGTCAAATGTTTAAGACATTTTCCAAATTCCAGACTTTTCAGTAATATTAAAGGAATTCAGTTAACTATGCTGCCTGTATGCACTATTTTGCATAGCCTTTTTGTATTTGAACAGTCAGGAGGACAGTGAGGGCCATCAATACTAGTTATTTTATTTCAGCTTGGAAAACTACCTCAGGTGATTATATTTTAGTTGCAGAATCATTGCTTTATTTAGTTGCAACTATCTAATAATCAAATTGGCTACTACAAGTTAAGCAGTTCCCCACGATCGTAGTTGAATCCAAAGAGCTTGCAGAATACAGCTGTGGTGTTCAGCTCTCAAAACATTATTTTCCATCACTGCTACTACTCAGTTATCTGTCTCTGATATTAGCCTCAGATTTATGCAAGACCATGTATTAATTTGTCTCCACATTAAGGAAAATAGGTTTAAACTATTTTACCACTGATTTGTTTTAATCATATATATAATTTACTTTAGAGTCAGATCATCAGATGTAAAATATTGCTTTTAAAGCTGCTACGATTGCTTTCAATTTAAAGCTGCAGTGATTCAAATTTTTTTATTTCAATTTAATTTTAAAGTGAAGGGCTATAGATATCAAATCAATTTGCTTCGAAAGGTTAATTCCTTTCCTTACCTTCTTCCTTTATGAAAAGTTAGCTGTCATAGTTAATCACTTGGGAACACAGAGTAATCCTTTATTCAATTAAAGACGGTTCATCTAAAAAATATAATGTAAGGTGTTATCAAACAAGCATACTGATAGCCTACTTAGTTGTTTATGCAGCACTGCACACTGATAAACCACCAACATGGCTTCTTAACCACTCAAGTCTTAGTCTTTCAATTCCTGCCGCAGCGTCGCCTCCACTGAACGTCTGGCATATTTTAAACATTGCTGAAGAAACTCAAATGCAGTGTCAAGATGACACACACACAGCACTCCAGTAATTGGCTGTCCACCATCCCCCCTCTCTGCTCCGCACCATTGTTGAGGGAAAATGTGTTGGTTCTAATTTGAACTCAGCTTGTGACTCTCTTCGCTACGCTTACAAAAACCACTAAATTGCAGTGACATTTTTTTTACTATAATGGCGTTTCTCAATGATTCCCTTTTTCTTCAAGGCTTCTCTTTTTTGTAAAGATGCTGTATTAAAGGAAAAAAATAGACTAAATCGCAAACTGGTAAAGATAGATCCGTTTTTTAGAAGCATGTTGCTCGACTACACTGCAGCTCTCTGACTGCTCTGACTTCACCTGTTTTACTTTCATCCAGAGTAGTTCTGGAGATTGATCAAAAGTCTCCACTCTTAAAGATACACTTAAAGTTCCTGGACAACCTGTTTACTGTGCACCTCTGCCCCCTTTTTTATTGAGCAGCTTTTTTATTTGTCTTCTCTCCTGTCTTTTACTGGGGCTGCTTGTTTTCACATCACTTGAAGATGCACTGAGGGACAGCCAGGCTTCAAGAGGAGCGTCTCGGAGGCTGTGCTTGAAAGAAGTATGGGGTTGACATTTGGGACTTCATTAAAAAAGCTTGAGAGAGAATATTTCTTCCACCCTCTACCACATGACACAATATATTTACCACAGCAAAAGCATATTACTCACAAATAATCCACTGCTGCAGCTTCCCTCGTGCAGAAGCCATTTTGCATCTTGGATGAAGTTGGGGCTGTGTGACTGATGACTCGCGTGGTAACATATTAAATCATGGTGTCATTCTGTCCAGGTCTATCAAATTTCCATAGAACATGACATAGCATGTCATTTATGCTTTAAGTGATGTTGTGTTGTTAGATTACATGGAAAGCTGCTTTTATAATTGCTCATAGGATGAAGGTGTCTGTGATAAGAAATGAATGCAAAAAAAGTATCAGCACAGGAGATACTTTTAGATATATATGCTTAAAT
>NW_015150802.1:813156-820189 GCF_000732505.1 Cyprinodon variegatus
TATATATATATATATATATATATATATATATATATATATATATATATATATATAGAGAGAGAGAGAGAGAGAGAGAGAGAGAGAGAGAGAGAGATGTCAATGGAAATGCATAGTAACTGTTTTTTGTTTGCTGCCAGCTTTTCAAATATTCTGCTTTGTTTGGCCTATCCTCTCAGTCTCAGAGGCAGAACCAAATGAAAGCTCAATATTAGCTGGAAAATTGAACATTATGCTAATTTTTCCTGCACACCAACTTCAGCTGTGTGTGGGTGAAGAGCTTTTAGGTAATCTAACGCTACTTTACTCTCCATGAACAACATTCATTTCACCACTGGCTGAGTATCAGGGTGGGCTATATTCTCTCCATCATTTAGTTTGTAGATGTTAGTGTTACATGAACCAGGTGCAAGCTGACAACTAAATGAATAATGTGTCTGGTAGAGGAGAAAACTCAGTCAGGGGAAGCCCATTCCCAGGACTCTCCATTAATATCACAGTCCAGTCTTTCAGGGGATACCGCTGACATTTTGCTCTCTGTGTAATAGAGATCTAACCTTTAAGCACTGTACGGTAGAAGTCATTTTTTATAATCCACTGTCCATATTTGAGAATTATCCCTCTACTTCCTACTATGCATCTGTCCTTTTTCCTCTCTTATTTGTTTATTTTTTATGTTCCTTTTTTTTTAACAATCCATGGTCATAATTTTTCTCACATTACAAATGCATGAATGTAACCCTTTACGGCAAGGTCTGTTTTTCGGTGAAAGATGTAAATTTAATAACCAAATAAAGTGAAATAAGAAATGGCAGAATACCAAGAATATTCCATTTAAGATGAGGCATTTAACCAAGGATACTAAAAAGATTCAAACAAATTTCATACATTTTCAAGTCCCATAAAATCTTTTTTGCATAATTTCACCCAATTGTGCACCTGTTTTAAAGTGGATGCAACACTTCTTCTGCTTTAAAGGACACAGGTAAAAAAGTTTTTTAAGTTTACAGCGGCAAGACACCACTTGACTAGAAAAGGAGAGAGATGAATGAATATGGGATTTATTAATTTCTTGACAGATTTAGCAAGAGACAAAGCTATTCTGAATCTTGTAAAAAGCTATCACTAACCATCTTAGAGGTTGTAAATAGATAGAAAAAGAAACTGTTAAAAAAGAATGAAGGCAGATCTAATGGAAATGCTGCCAATTCTTTAGCAAGAAAAAAGCTTTTTTTCTAAATGGCACAAGAACTTCTTGAGAGACCTGTTTTGCATACTTGGTAATGTTTGATCAAGGCCATCAAAGAGAGGAATATAGAGAGGAATGTCATTAAGAAAGAAAGTTATCAAAAACTCTAATCTTTAACACTAAAAATGTGCTTTATGAAATAATACTAAGTATTCAGGAAAAATTTCCCTTAATAAAACTTCATAAGTCAATCTTATGTTGTCAAATAAAATAATAGTTTATAGAAGCACACATAGTGGATGAGGCTCTGTATGAATTCATTGCAGGGAGAATCTATTGTAGTGCAAAAGTTTCAAGGAAAAAACATTAAAGCTTACATTTACATTCCATTTTTTAATACATGAGGAACAGTGGACGCTGTGCTGATTGGTGACTAGTTTTTTTGTTGAAAAATGGAGAGGAATCTCTTTTCTTTCTCTTTTCTGCTGAGTCTAACCAGCCGCCAGGATTTTGGAGAAGCAAGGGGCCACTTGCAGCAGCTCTCACTGCTCACTGAAGAAAGTAAACTAAGTTATTGGGGCATTGACATTGTTGCCACTTTCCCAAAAAAAAAAAAAAAATAAAAATAGCTTGAATAAAAAGAAACATCTTAAAAAGTTTTTAAATATGACACAGTTGACAACAATGTTTTATCGTATCAGACCCTTCACTGCTTTAGTGATTAACATTTACCATGAAATCTATCCTTGACAGGAAAGAAGGCTATGCATACTGTACAGATCAGGACTTGTATAATATGCTTATTATAATCTGTTAATAACCTAACCGGATCTTTCTCTATGACTTCTAAATGCTTTTTGAGAATCTTTGTTTGGTCCAGAAAAAATTGCATCACGGCACTCCTAACATAAAGAAGGAGCAGTTATTTCCTTTCACTAAGTCCACAAAAAATGATAAGAGATGTAATTAAAATACTAAATGATACATGTTAGTGAAAGTATATGAAATATAAAATATTAGTTAACCATGTGGGTCAGATCTACCTGACCCCATTACCCCACCCCACCCTTTCCCCCTACATATCCAGGAATTGGAGATTAAAGGTCAAATAAAGCCAAAAAAAAAAAAAGGTGAGATGATGTAATAATAATAATTATCATTATTATGTAATAATAGTATTAGACTAAGTGTGGAGTCTTGGGGAACCCCATACATTAAAAAAGCTTTAGCAGAATTATTATTTCAGGTGTGCCTCTTAAATATAATATGCAAATAAATGTAGATATAAAGCAAGTGTTATTTTCTTAGGTTTAACAGTTTTTTGTTGACATTTTGTTTTCAATATGACAGGTGAGACACAGCCTCCCCTGTCTGCCCTGCCTCTGTTACTCTCTTTTGTTTTAAATACAAAAGCTTATGATGAATTTTGTATGATTCAGTCAAAAGTGCTGTTTGTCCTGTATCTCTGAAGATGACTTGGATGGATGATCAGAGTACAGATTTTCTTAAGTCCAAGTCTGCCCTAATTCCTCAAATCCAACTCAAATGTTAAGCCACCAAGAGCAATGACCAGATCCCTCGTGTCCTTCTCTGAGCTGAGTGAGCTAAAACAAAGTCATTGTTTCAGCAGCCCGTAATGATGATTAGCCACAATCTGGGGGATCGACTGCACATCGGTCAAACGCGTCGACATCCTCAAAGGCATACATGGCCCACTGTCCTACCCACGCATACTGATCAGATTGATTGTGTTTCTGCAGAGATTGAGGAAAATCTTTGATGTGTGCATGGCAATAATGTGGTGAGAGTTGGGGCCATTTCACATTACCTGATAAAAATCTCAATTAAAAGGAAGAATTTAGCATCTTTGCACAATTAAAGGCATTATCCCACTGATAGGAAATCATTAAATCTCTTGTAAGTACTCTTTGTCAACATCACATAACTTCTAAAATAGTTCTTGGTACTTGGTTACCATTTTTGGTAACTTGAATATAAACACAACTTTGCAGCAAACAAGGTTAATTTAACAAAAATAAAAGGCTAAGTTAAAAAGTTCAAAGCCTAATTGGAAAGTTAATAATCTAAGTTAAAGAGTAAAAAAAGTTCCTGTATGGGCATTAATGTTCTGTGGATCATGTTGTAACATAATATTTTTTTTTCTTGTGTTATTTTTTTTTATGCATTTCTTATACAACACAATGGATTTTCTTTCTTTTCTTTTCTTTTCTTCTTCTTCTTTTTTTTTTTTTTTACCATATTAGGGCAAGTGACTGTTTTTGGTACTTACTTGGACCTTGATTTTTGCTATTAGAATACTGTTACAAAAGTATTAAGGTCCTGTTTTTTCTCTAAAAAACACTCTTGACTTGAGAGTATTTTACATAGGGTTAACCCTAGGAAACATGCGCATGGATTTTTTACAAACATGACATGGAAAAGGGAGGGGCAACGCATACAAGGCAGGTCTCTGATTTAAGATAACAAACATTAGCTTGACAAATCTGCTGCATGAAGTTGAAACCTAATGCTAAGTACCAGCTGGTAGGTATATTTTGTCAACATCATTTTTTAGGTTTTAGTGGCAGCACCATGTGATCATAATGCGGTAATTGGATAGCTCATTTATTTCACTTAGGTCTAACTGGAGGTCTCCATACTGACATTAATTTGGCACAAAAAGCTACCTTTTACATGATAAATGGTTCGCAGGACGGTTTCAGGTTTTGCAGGGTACATGTTCATACCCTATTCTTCTAAAACAAAAAAAAATCTTTTATTTTGGTAATGGAATAGTCTCGGGCATGCTTTGTGCAATTAAAACCGTTTCTAAGAAATTCCAATAAGCTGCAGCACCCACTGGCACCATGCTTGGAAATATTCTCCTAATTTCTTCTGACTTTACTGGAAATGGCCTTTATTATAGAAACAATGATAGAATCCAGTAAATCAGGGAAAAGTATAGGGTGTAGTGTTGCCATCAATAATAGATTGAAAACAAGTCGGCACTGATGGAACCTGAGGCCTTTCCTTTGTGGAGGTCTTAGTGCCGTAGCGATGCATGTGAATAATGCATGCCCCCAGATAGACTCTGTCTCCCTCTCTTGCCTTTTCCACTCACTGGCTTCCTTGCTTGCAGGCTGGTGCGGCACTTTTCCCCAGCAGTGATTGGCTGTGCCTTGAGGGCAGTGGAGGAGATGGGAAATCACCTGCCCCATTTAGCCATGCCGTGCTAGCTTCCTTAGCACCATTCCGTACAGACCTTTGTGTCTGCTGCTGGCACTCGACAGAAGGACCTCTGGTTAACTTTAGTTGGGAGTATAGCAGCACAGAGCTGTCATTTGGCTACCTATTATTGCCCCTGACTCTCTGAATTTTTTGAAAGGTAAATCTACTGCACAGTGACACTCCCTGACTTATTTCTCTTTTTTTCTCTTTCCTTTTCTAGTGACAGAGCATGCACTATGATTGGCAGTAATACAATGTCTGAGCTCTTCCAAACTCACAGTTGTTGCTCCTACTTCTTCTTCAGTGTCCCTCAACCCAAGCCCCTGCCAACCCACTCTCCTTCCCCCTCTTCACTACCCTTTTTGCTCTTCATGCTTTTTTTCCCCCACCCTGATGTATGGCACTGATGTGGGAAACATCCGCCACGTTCACCATTATTTAGCCTTAAGAACCGAGGGGGTTCTCAGCGTCCTCTCATGCAGGGGTCTCGGTGGGGAGTCTACTAAAGCTGGACACCCAGTCCAGCCCCCTATGGAGCGAGAGACTTGCCAAAGTAACAAATAATCTATATTCTAAAGACCAGCTGGACTTAAACCATAGGCTGAGACCTTCTCCCCCTCCCCGCCCATCTTTTTCCCAGAAACTGGCTACCTTTAGACAGCTTTGGCCTGTCAAAACTGAGAGTTGTATGAATAGCAACCATTGAGTAACAGATCTTTAGGAGAAATAAAAGTCCATTTTCCCTTCAGCCATGGATTTAAGCATATTATGTGGAGAAATCCTATCCTTTTACCTATATTGTTAACTTACTGCAACATCTTTGCCAGTGCAGATGGTATTTTTCTTTCCCCTTCTTCTCCTGTGCTTTATGTCTGAGCAGGCTGTTGAAGTGAAAAGTGGTGGTCGGGGGGTAAACTTGCTTCACCATCCCTTCAGTTACTCTAATTGCTGCTTTCCAAACCAAATCCTCTGCATGTTGCACTCCAACTTTACATTGTGTTCTTTTGTAAACAACGAATAATATGGCCAAACAAGCTGAAATACTAGGCCAAAACGATTACTGAACATTTTCCCTGCAGTTTGAGACTCTGAATAAAATACTGACTTTCCCACTTGACTGCACCTAGTTTTAAGTCCTCCACCTTACTAAGGCAGACCCCTTGGGACTATAATGAGGCCGTTGACTATTCCCAAAGGATTTTAAATTGACGTTTTCTCCAAGGTGTTCCAAAATGACTAATGTAGAAATATTTCCACCTTAAAAATAGCCTCTCTTACAGAGTCTCATTACATTATCCTCGCGATGGGAGATGAATAAAATAATTTGGACCAGTCACTCAAGTTTTCACTCATGCGGTGCAGAACTAGGGCAGTTCTTGTAATCAAGAACCCCAGTCCAAACTTTAAACTCTTTTTTTAACTTGAACTTCAGGCATGACCAAAGCCCTTTGAGGCAATGCGTGGCTGCACCAGGGAAATGTCAAAGAAGCTTTGCTTGTTCTTAAACCCTAGAGGCATCACTTTTGATGTCCACCTTCAATGGGTTCTTATCATGCCTTGCGCTGTTTTATTTGCTGGCCGTTAACAAAAGGGGATTATTACAGAGCTCCATCTTCACGCCATAATTTCTAAAAATGAAATGCTCAATTGATCCTACCATAAAGACATGATGCACTGCTGCACTGCCTGCCTTATTTAACTCATATCAGCAGAAGCAGATTCCTGAATGAAACAACTGAAGTAAGTCAAAATTCACATTTGCATATGCCTACTGTGATAACGTATTAAACTGTTGATATCATGGTTCATTGCACACCTTAATTATGGGTATACAGGAAAACAGCTGTGCATAAGAAATCACTGATCTTTCTTAGAAAAACAAGACTACGCAAATCTGGTATTGTATTTTTTGGACCGTTGTTTTCCAAATACACACATTTAACTTCTAAGTCCGACATAACCAGAAAGATGAACTTGCCTAATTAGCTGGCCAAAGAGAACAACATATATTTACACTACAGAAGAATATTAGCCATTTAATCATTTGCTTTAAATTGTTATACTTTATATCCATGGGAGGAAAAAACATATTAACAGTAATGGTTTAAAAAAAACTATCTATTCTGATAAAAAAATTGGCGATTGTCAGTTTATTTAAATTAATTTGTGTTCCCCTGAAATATTTTCTAAAGGAAAAGTGAAATATTGGAAAACCAAACCTAAAAGTTTATACCTCCATTTTATCAGACTACAAAGGGTATGTTATGGGCGTTATATCCTCTGTTAGATTTTTTATGTCTATTTTTATAGTAGAAATGTGTTGTTATTCCTTCACTATTATATTTAAAGGAGTTAATATCTGGTATATTACATATAAAATCCTTTTGAAATTGTGTCTAATTGCATATTTTATCATGTTAGGTAAAAAAAATAAAATAAATAAAAATACATGGAAGAGTTAGCTTCTTGCTGCAGGAAAACTAAATGTTTGATTTCTACTGCAGTCCTCAAAAATGACTGTCAGGTTGGTTGGCATCTCTAAATTGTCCTTAGGTGTGAGTGTGTGTGTGCATGCATGGTTGTAAGTCTCTGTGTTGCCCTGCGATAGACTGGCGTTCT
>NW_015150802.1:820303-862490 GCF_000732505.1 Cyprinodon variegatus
TCTAGAGAAAGCAGGGCCCCATAGTGGCACTGATGGAATAAATAGGAGAAAATGGATGGATGGAAAAAAAGAGCTCATTCTGAAATTCTTTTCATCCCTTTTTTTCTTGCAGAGGTATGCAATAGAATTTGACCCGTGCATATGCACATTCTTGTGGATGAAGTGTTACCACATTTGCACCTGGTTTTCCATCGTCTCACGGTCTATTACACAACATGCAAAAAGTTACACAAGCAGCAACTCTTACTGACTGTCTGCAGGTGATTCCCTGATTGTTACAGTCTCGCTTTTTGGTGGAATAGTGATGGGCGTGATTAAAGCAAGGCGTGATAAAGTTTGTATTCTTCCACAAACTGCATAAATCAAAGAGAATAACTAAAATTGCACTGTGGAGAGCCCTGTTTGCTTTTTGGTTTGAACAACGACTCACACCAACAAAAAAAAAAAACGCTTTCTCACTGCAAATTCTCTTGTAGGTTTAAACTGAAGTCCAAAACTAATTCACACATTTAACATAAAAAAGTCAGAGTTCTGGGTAATGACACCTTTTAATGAATGCAATACCAATTGTAAGGTATAAGGAAAAGTTTACATTGTTTTCTGATTTGTCTAATTTGCATTTGTACCGTATTCACTTTAACTTTAATACCCCTATGTAAAATTGAGTGCAACCAACTGTCTTTGTAAGTCTTAATTAATGAGAGAGTCCCGCTGTGGGTAATTCAATCTCAGTTTAAATAAAGCTGTGGTGTAAAAGCCTCAGAGGAGTGTTAGAGGACATCAATATTATGAAGACCAAGTAACAGAGTGATAGCTCCCGAACAAGTTTTACAGAAATGTAAAGCTATGAAACAATATGTCAAATTTTATGAATCTCCCAGAGCTCGGCTATATCCATTATCTGAAATTGTAGTGTATGGCAGAACTACAAAGCTACCACCAGATGTTTTTCCACCTAAAAAGGCAGATCAGATAAGCCCAACAGTAATCAGAGAAGAAGCAAAGACACCTATTCCAAGTTCAAGATGTGGATTTCCACAGCTCCTCCAACTTAGGAAGTAGGAAATCTGTTAGATGTTAGTTATGTACTTGAAAAACATGGTCTCTCCAGTGGGTCAAGAAAAAGCCATGTTGAAGGAAAGCCATAAAAAAAAAATTATATGTATTTTTTTGCAAGCCATGCATAACACACAGCAAACATGTAGAAAAGGTCTCTCTAGTTAGTGGATGACAAAAAAACAAGTAGAAATAGAGAAAAATCATTTACATCCTCTTTAATTTTTAAAGTTTTATGTTTTTGTCACAATTCAGAACAGAATGACCCAGTATTCAGGCAAGCCAGACAGTGGGATTACTCAAAAAGCATTTATTAAAATAAATGGTGCCAGTGTGTCTGAGGCAGGAAACTCTGGAGAAAGGAAACACAGGTTAGTGACCAGTTAAATCTAATGGAGGAAGATTATAAACTTGAGTCACTGGTTTACAAGTTCAGTCCATAGCCAGAGAACGAGGTAGGATCAAGCCGGTTGGCTGCCAACAAGATGCGCATGTGCCGCCAAGAGTGTCCAAGATGCAGCATCTGCACATGTGCGCCAAACAGATCAGAAAAGGAACAGGCAGAGTCAGAGCTCCAGGAGTCCAAAGACAGTTCAGGCAATCCGCTCAGACGGGAACAGGCAGGCTCAGTGGTTGAGAGGCAGAACAGGTCGGGATCAAGAAATCAGAAACACTCAGGTATGCTAAAAACACTCACCACTGGCTAAAGAAAGCAAGAATAATCAGGCTCTGATCACTGGATGCAAGTAGCTTAAATAGAGGCAAGAGCAGGTTGATCAGATTATGGGGTTATGAGAAACCAGGCCAAATTAGATATGTGAATGAAAAGAGTAATTAAGCCAGTCGTCAATGCCAACATAATGACAGTATTGTATACTGAGTAAAGGTTTTAGGTTCCGGGTTTTCACAGATTTCTATTTCACTGTTCTCTATGCTTGCTAAATTCTTTCATGATGGAACCCTGATCAAAGGTGTGAATAGTTTTAGATCCTGGAAAAAGCCCAACAATTGTGAAATGTTTGTAACATCTAACCATCAAAATACATCGCCTTCTTTTTCTCAATGTGTAGCTATAATTAATCACATTATCACGTCGGTCTTACTGGACATCAGATAGTGGAGACAATAATTAGCAACATATTCACACTGAATATCTTTTTAGAATTACAAATTAGCAATGGTCATAGAGGTCATATTACTTATGTTTCAATGAAAAGAACAAGACATTCCCACTAGCATATCTGCAAGCACCATCACTTTAGATGTTCAAGTAATTATTGATCCAAGCGCACAGTAATTACACAGCCAGTGCTGTAGAGTTTTCTTCTTCTTAAAATGATTATTTTGAAGGCAGATACATCAGTAGTGGGGAAGGAGCTTTTTAATCTTTTAAGAAATAACCTTGATGTTGCATGAGGGTTTATCTCATTTGTGCCTCGAAAACCAAACCTTAAAAGTTGGCTCTAAAAAGGGAAGGATGGTTCTGATGAAAGAGAGGTAACAACATAGGGATTTAACAAGACTAATTGGACCTTCACACATATTTATATGTGTGAAGGTCCAATTAGTGTATGTATATATATATATATATATACACGTGAGTAAATGTCACAATATCTTGATTTATTCTGTTCCAATTGCTTGTCTCTAAAACATGGAGTAAAGTTTTTTTCTTTAAAAGCAAACAAACAAAATAAAAACAATACAGGATGTTTTTAATTGATGCTTTAAAAATTTCATCCTGGCTTTTTTTTATTTTCTTTTCATCATCCTCCCAACACATTCCCTAGTGTTTGGCAGTTCGGTCACAAAGACCTCTCTTTATCAGCTGAGGATGAAACAAACACAGGAAGGCTATCTTGATTAAACATGTTCTTTTTACTTTTTATGCATAGAAATTAAAACATTTATATATTTACATTTATGGAAAGGTTTGCATTGGGATACATCATAAGATTGTGTGAAAGGAGTACCATTATTGTCTGTACCATTAAACAGTGATCTGGTGTAAAATATTAATTTTGTTTTTATTTAAATATTTATATAGGTGATAACTAGCTTCTGTAATACAGACAAAGTATATTGTTTAAATCATTAACAGTAAAGAATCTGATCAAACCTGCCAAACTGAAGGCTGGAGCAACTTTATTTTACTTCTCTGCTTAACAAAGTATGTTTAGTGTATTTGGGGTTGTCACTTAGTATTCATCTGCCTCAAAAAGTTTATCTCCTCACTGCTTTATTTGTATTTTATACAAAATTTATCTAGGATGGAATATATTAGGTGTGAAAAACTGAGAAAAACATCTCTAAACTGCAGCATTCTTTATCCTGAAACGGCACACTATAAAATAGTCAGTGCAAGTTGATTTTACAAGTTGAGCTGTAGTTTTTCTGTTTACAGCAATGTGGAAGCAAAAAAAAACTTCCATAAGGAAGAAATGAAAGCCCTGTTTTTCCAGTTAAAAGTGCATAGCATTTAATGAATAGTTTCCAATAGTTTCTGTCTAAAGTTTATGCCATACTGTCTGCCATCACACTCACAATATTTCATATATATTTATTTTTGTTTTATTCTGTTTGCTATGTGAGTGGTGCACTTTTAGTTACATCATCTTCTCCAGTGCAGTTGTTCCAGAATTAAATTTATTTTGCGTTTCCAACAGTAACAAACCATTGATCACCACATAGCTGTTGTGGATAGCCCAGTGTGCATTGGTTTCTATTTCTCATTTCAGGTTTGTTTTACTTTTTTACTCATTTCAAATAAAGCTTAGCACCTATGCACAACAGTTCTACTCGATGCTTTAAGGGGAACACCTTTTTTTTTTTTTACATTGGCCCCTTAATTTTACGTTATTACATCATGTTCTACTCACCCATATTAGTTTTGTGTCATTTGGAGCCGTTCTAAAGATATTCGGTTTTGTAATCCAAGTAACGTCTTCCGATGGGCAACAAGTTGAAGGCACAAACTAAACTGTTCTTAATTTATTATTAATGGTACACCAGCATTCATAAAATGTAGGGGAATCACTGTCCCCCAGACATCTGCGGGTATATTTTTTATATTTATATCTTTTCAAAAAAAGCGGTGCGTGTATGATGTCATCTGCACGCCGGACTGGAGTTGTGCCAGGCAGCCCGGGCCACAGGCGGCTACGCTCTACCCCTTCTATTCATTCGGCTAGCTAATCTGAATCGTTCAATTCCATTTAGAGAGCAAGATCATCTGTGGTAGTAGCACTAGACATCTTCCAGGCATTTGAGTAAAACTAGCAGAAGTTCAGCGGACAGGATGAATGAATGGTAGCCGGCGCGCGCAGATGACGTCATACACACTCGTTTAAAAAATATATAAATATAAGAAATATAACCGCGGGTGTCTGGTGGACAGTGATTCGCCTACATGTTATGAATGCTGGCTTACGATAAATTATAGATTATGAACAGTTTAGTTTGTGCCTTCAACTCGTTGCCCATAGGAAGACATTACTTGGATATCACAAAACCGAATATCTTCAGAACAGCTCCAAATGACACAAAACTAATAAGGGTGAGTAGAACATGATGTAATAATGTAAAATCAAGGGGCCAATGTAAAAAAAAAAAACGGTGTTCCCCTATAACAAGAATCTAAACCAATCAAAGCAGAAGGAGCATGAAAAGGACTAAATGTTGAGGTCTGTAAGAAACATAGCATGACATCATTTTGTCAATAGCAAGACAACTGAATCGTTACCAACTGACAAATGGCTTGAATGAATCCAGTCTGGATTGAAGGTGCATCTTACTTGGGCTTTTATTGAAAAAGATGTGCTGTTTATTTGTACAAATTCCTCTTTTCAGGTGAAAATGGATCTTACATTTAATTGGAAATCAAGGTCCCAGAGTCTGAAGTAAGCTGTGAAGCACATAGTCCAAGTTCCTTAAGGTCCAGTTTGAATTATGCACAATCAGTTCTGGTTTGAGAAGCAATGTCTTCATTTTAGGCACCAATATTTAAAAGTTAGTAGTTAGTGGACATCATGTGTCCTTTAAGCTGAATTAATTTGACATAAGGATTTTGCAAACTGAAACAACCAAAATCACCATCCAGCTTGAATAGAAATACAATTTATCAACTTGCAGGGACTGCACTTCTTGGCTGCAAGTCGTAATCATAGCACCTATTAATGCTTTGAAACATGTTGCCAGTTGTGCAATTAAACTCTATGAATATCATATATTAAACTAAGTCATTGGATTTAATTAAATTACTAGAGAACAATTCACATTTAATTCAGATACATATATATATTTCACGTAGGATTAAAAAAAAAGTTTATATCCAAACATTTACCAATTTGTAAAACATACTTGAATAAACAGTCAGCAATATTAGTTTAATCAACAAGATTGGATAGAATGATCATAGTTTGTTCCATCATGGTGTGGAAATGTGACAGCGTTGAGTCATTTTTGATGACCTCATTGTTCTTTTAAAATTATGCAGGTTTTATCATACTATTGGAGCATTCTAACATCTCTGGTTAATTTCTGTCTGCAGCAGATTCGAAAATATCCTTTCTATAGAAGGCAATAGAGCACACATGATCAGAAAACATTACCTTGAACAGACATCTAAAACCTTTACATAAGGATTTCCAGTCTGCTGTCTGGCATTCTCTCCATGAATGAAGATCAACATGTTTTAGACACAACTCTTCACTTTGGTTCATGATATTTCTTGAAGGGTTTTCCCTGCTTTCGTGCTGCACAGGAGGCTCCCAGTGTTTCGCCTCCTTTCTCCACTGCTGCTGCTTTTTTTAAGGGGGTAAACACACACGCAAACCTCCACAGTCTATCATCTGTGACCGCCGCTACAGCCAGACAGCGTTACACGATCCATGATAGAGTGGTGCAAATCGCCCGGTGCGCTTGTCTACCATCTCACACGAGAAGGGGGAGTAGCCCACAAGATCGGTGGAGTTTTTTTTTTTTTAAAAAAGGGAAAGAAGAAAGAGAGGGAGGAGGTGTTAGAGAGCTGAGGGAGAGTGCGGCAGCGGCGGCTGGCAACTAGAACGATGCTGGTGTGACTTTCCGGTCCACTAGGTTTTAACCCCTTTGACTTCGCTTGAGTGCCATCCATGTGTCAGAGCGATAGTGTTCTTGTGCAGCCCGTGGCTCGTGCAGCAGCTGTGGGAAGAGGAGGAGATCCAGAGCTTTAGGAAAGCCAAAACAAAGCAGTATCGCAGCCAGAGAAGTGGACGTTAATGCAGTAAAGCTTCAGAGGGGAACAGCTACAGTGATTCTTCAAGGTAACTCAGCACTCACTCAAGTTCTCTAAAATCCATATTGATACAAACAGACATTAAATGTATTTAAATATTGATCTATACTACATTACTGTTTGCTGCATCTTATTTTCTACTCCTTTTTTTTTTCTAAACACGTGTTCTAACAATTGTGGAGCTGAACCTGAACCGCATCTGTCAACAACTTGGATGTGGAGAAATAATGTTTAATGCATTAGCAGGCTGTGCAGCAGCAGCAGCCCTTCTCTAACCCAGGCCTTATTGTTACAGCAGAAATCTACTGTCTATTGTATTCTTTTCATTCCCCTTGTGGATTTTCTTATGTGGGGGTGGTGTGTTGTGCTTAGAATGGCACTGCAGCCTAACACGTGTACTGTAATATCACTGCATCCTGCACATGGCCCTAAATTAGGTCGCTATGCTCAGAAATATTTGCATTATGGAAGAAGGTAATGCAGATTGGGATTTGAAATGGGGTTGAGTTACTTGATGCCACCCTTAAAAGATTTCTGCCAAATATGTTCGCTAAAGAAATTTCCCTTTAAGATACATCAGCAGAACTCCTTGGTGCTGGGGGAAAAAAAATGAATAAAAAATTAAATTTCTACATATCTATCTGTTGACATATGTAGAACAATATATACATGTTAGTAGAGAATAGCTGAAACTCTTTCAAACCTGCTTTGGAGTGATACAAGTTAATTCTTCTACTTCTATCTTATTCTGCAAAAAAAAACTGCTTCTCCAATTAGAAACCCCCCTCCCTCTCATTATCATAGGAAATACAGGGTGCATTATAGCTAATGCATGCAATCGGACTCCCCGTAGGTGTTGCTTTTCTGATGTCGACTTGTCTTTGATTAATCATTTTGGGCTGACGTCATGGCCTGGGAGACAGAGATGAATTGAAGTGCTTAGCAGACCACTAGCTGCAAAGACATAGAGTAATTGGTGTGTGGTGAGTGGTGGCCAACGTAAGCAGACCAGATACATCAGCAAAAGAAATAAGTCTGCATGCTCCAAAAAGGGTCATGCAGTTGCAGTCCCACATGCTTTCAGAGGTGACAGGTAAATAAGAGCAGGTAAATGCAATGTCCCTCCTCTCTACTGGCAATGCTTCTTCGGAGTTTTCGCGCTGCTATTGTCCTGCTCTGAGGTGAGTTGTTAAAATGGCCGTTTTGTTGTACAGATTTATATTTGCTTATGTGGTTGTTTAGTAAATGAAAGGGGGTAGCACTGTACTGAAAGATGTGGGCGTATTGTCATGCGGCCATCTTCTTACATATCAGCAATAATTACTGTGAAAGAGTAGCTTTATGTCCCAGTAGACAGCGGAAAATATATCTACATACATGCTGCTGCTGAGCTAAAGCTTTTATGGCATCATTCAGCACATGTGCAATCAGTAAATAAATGATAGCTTGAGTATCATCAATCACAGTTGGCTGGGGAATTGTAAATCCTTAACTTAGCCTTTGATTTATTGTTGTTGCCTTCTGTAAATTACAACCTCTGGACTCGGATATTAATACCAGGTTTAAAGGCTTATTCTTAATGTCACCCAGCAACTCTTCTAGTATCTTTCTGCTCCTTGTCTTCCAGGCAAATACTCTTTCTGACCTCAATGCTACTGAGAGCCTTCATCAACAGAGGCTTTTGTGCATCATAGTGCAGTTTTCTGGATAAACTGTTTCATTATTTATGTAATGACAGGATGAACTGTTGTTTAATTTATGTAATATCTGAACGAGGAGCGCTCTCCTTGGCAGAGCCCGACCTTCCCATCGTATAACTCGGAATTACAGTCTGCTGAGAAACCTAATCAGGTCCCATGAATCCCTAAACAGCAGCTTAAGAGCACTACTAAGGTACAGCTAACTTTATTTCATAATGCTGATGTTCCCCTTTGTGTTCTGTAAATAACACCTGCTTTAAAGGTAAACAGGATAAACTACTTAAACTTAAAGGTATATTACATATATATATATATGTACATATTTTCCCTTTAAATGACACCTGATGCAGAAATAGATCAGTGTATGGTAGAAGCAATCCTCTTTTTCTATACATTTTGATTAGCCTGCCAGATGCGTGATTATATGACAAATTGAAAAGTGGAGCAAATGCTTCTCCTTGATTCCTCAGGAGGCAAAGCTGACATTACTTTTTGCCCAAATCATCTTCACTTCCGACTCTAAAGTAATCTCAGAGGGTTTTTTTTTCGAGAGCCCATCAGTGAAAAATTGTCCCTGAGTGCTTTGGGAGACGGTGATTTCTTGTTTTCAATTAAAGCTTTGTCAAATCACAAGGGTCAAAAATCAGCACACTGAAAGCTTAAGACATTGTCTTCGGGGAAAACGTTAAGTGAAATGAGGAAGAAAACCATTTGTCTTGTTCCATTGTAATTAATATTCTGTATTTTAAAGAAGGCATTTATGAAGTATGAGACTGATAACTATTATTTGAAATAACTAGTTTTTCCTAGTTCTAATATTATCTGGGTTATTTTTTTACCTCAGTTCCAGTGGCTGCTAGAGATTTTTTTTTCTCCTCTTATCTCATTTTCAGCTTGAACATTTTGAAAAAAATAGAGAAAAAGACATCCGGTTCTCTCTATTCAGCTGTTTTCTACCATGTGAATTATATTCTTAACAAAAGTACCTCTGTAAGAACAAGGAACTTTAGAATTTTTTTGAGGATTATCAAACTTTTTATGACTGCTGCATACAAGAAACTTATTAGTAACGCATAACACAGAAAATGAAACCTGTTCCATAACTTTAACCTTAACAGAGGTAGGCTTTAAAGGTTATCTCTTTTGTGTTGCTGTCCTGGCATGGATATAAGGGCAGGAATGTACAGCTCACCTACTTGAAAAGGTCACAAGTTTTTAAAACTCTGAAATGACTTTTGACACCACTCAGTGGGGAGGAAGGCATTACTCCAAAAGGGATGGCAAAAATAGATTTCCCCTAGGGTCAAACCTTTGATGATTACAGAAATGCCCTTCGGTTTAATTTATTCTTAAATCAGATTGTTTGTTCAAACTGACTACTATTATATTTAAAGTAGCCATTTACTATTTATGCTCCAATATGATGGCAGCATCATTTAATGAGTTAAGTTTTTGTTTTTCTTGTTTTGTTTTTTTGCTGCAGAAAAGAACAATGCACTTTAGTATAGAGAATGATGATTGATGATTACCACAACATAAATTATGAATAACCGAGATGTCTCATTAATTAATTCAAACTAGAAGTAAATACAGAATTTATTCAATACATATTTAATTAATTATATGGCTGCATGGTGGTGCGCTTTGTAGCACTGTTGCTTCGCAACAGGAAAGTTCTGGGTTTGATTTCTGATTTGGTCTGTCTGCATGGAGTTTGCATGTTCTCCTCCTGCTTGAGTGGGTTCTCTCCTGGTACTCTGGCTTCCTCCCATAGTCCAAAAACATGACTGTTGGGTTAGTCAGTGTCTTTAAATTCCCCTTAGGTGTGAGTGTATGTTTGTGTGGTTGTATTTCCCTATGACAGTTTGGTGACCCGTCGAGGGTCTACCTTTCCTCTCGCCCACAGACTGCAGGAGATAGGAGATAGACACCGGCCCAACCATGACCCTGATGGATAAGCATGAGAAGATGGATGGATAATTAATTACATGGGCCTCAATTAAATATATTGATTTTTAGCAGAGCGTATAATTATTTCAGGATTTAATAAATTATTTCATGTTCCTACTGTGAATTAATTCAAACTGTCACAGATCCATCAAAATCCAAGAAGCAGCACATAGAAATCCTGACATCTGATGGCTGCTTCTTATAAAGCGTGATAAAATAATTTCTTCTTGGTTTTCTTGACTCTAAAGTTAAAATTACGATAGATAAACATTTTCATACATCTCACTCTCTGTGCTTCACAAACTAGATAACAAGATGAAAAAATACATTATTTGAAAATAAAGAAATAACATCTGACATCACCAGCCAGCAAGTCTGAATTAGAATAAATGAGTCCTTTACAAGCCTGGCCCAGCTAGGCTGGTTCTATCAGGCGGGATTGGACAAAAGTTAAACTAATATAATGAGGACCTTTTTAAAGATTGAGAAATAGATATTTAACCCAAGTTATATAGTTTAGAATTTGATTTAACAAAATATCAAGAATCGAAACTGAAAGTCCTCAACTGTAATGAGGGTCTGAATACCAGTTGTGTAAGGAAGAGTATCTGGAGCAAAACCTTTGGCCAAGTCTGTAACTGGTCTGTGGCTTCAATATGTAAGCAGATTAGGGCTAAAACAATTAATCGGAATAATCATAATTAATCGATTATTGAAACAATCACTGAAATTATGAATCGATCAATCATTAACTGGAGTATAAGGACTGTAAAAGATGCCTTTAGCTGACAGAGCAACCCACTTACAGCAGTAATTAAATCAAAATTGTTAAAAAATATATAAACATTTTCCATTTAAGAAAAATTTTTTTTTCATCTGTCAATGTCAACTCCTCAAGTTAAAAAGTTTTAGTTTCACTTGATTTAATTTCATTAAAAAAATCTTCTTTATAATCTTTGGCTATCCGATTATCAATCGATTGATCAGAAAAATAATAGACAAATTAATCAACTTGCAAAAGAATCGTTAGCTGCAGTCCTAAAGCACATAAAATTATGCAAACATAAAAAAATGTAAAAAAGAGTTTTGATTTTAGAAAACTGTCTAAAAAATACTTATTCTCATTCTGGCATTTAGTAAATACATTTTTTTAATCCTTTGTGACCAATAAGGTAGAATTTTATTTGGATTTAACATCAGAGTGTGGGGGAAAAAAAACAAAAAAAAAACCTTACTCCGCTATATAATCAAAACAGACCTTTATTTTTTTAAAATTTAAGAAGCACATTGCAGATGGTGACAGCCAAATGCCAAACAGCCTTCTTGACAGCAACACATAAACCAACAAAAGCTGATAAGCCCAGTAATTCTGTCAAGCTTCTATTTAACGCCTACTATCCTATTGGTTATTGGCAACCCAAGAGCAGTGGTTTTCTGTCGACAGGCTGCATTATTATATTTAAAGTAAAGTCTGTTATTAAAGTAAATACAAAAAAATGCTTGTGGTTGACATGACAACTCTAACAAGAAGGTTCCAACAGCAGCAGTTTAAATAAATTAACATGCAGAAGCAAATCTGCTATACTATATCCTAAAAAATACGAGAAATAAGAAAACAAAGGATATTTTATTGTGGTTTGAACACATCCTTGTGACTAAAATTAAAACAAATTCATAACCAAACAACTAACAGTGCTGAACTACTTGCTTTTCCCAGGATTGTGAACCCACTTTGTACAATTTCTATATTTCCTAAACCTAAAAGATTTGTAAGCCAATGATTATTTGACAGCCCTGTAAATTTCAAGTGAAAAAGGTTTGTCTTTGCATCCAAACAGTAATGTTTCTGTTGTTTGCATAATATTTTAAGATTTTTCTCTCAAAATGTTTCAACAGAAAAGGAACATTATATCTAGTTTTTTTTATTTCCATCTAGAATAGCTGATGCTTTATATGTGATGCTGAATTTCTGAGCATCTCTGTCTGCACTATTAAATTGTTAAAGACACAGCTGTGTGTGTGTGTTTGTGTGTGTGTGTTGGGGGGTTCCATTTGTGCTTTTGCGCCTCTCTTCTTGGAGTGACTGGAATTCATTCAGTAATGACCATCTTTTCCTCATGTACAGTCAATAGGCAAAAAAAAAAGGCTGGGGCCCTTGTTCCTCAGTTGTTTACTGCGGACATTTACTGGCATCATTATCCAAACGGTGATACCAGTGGGTGGCTGTAAGAGCTTGAGGTGAAATAAGCCATTTAGCCGCTTTATGATAGCCTCCCCAGACCTTACTGTTCTCACATCCAGGGTCAAAGCTGAGCAGGCTTCTAATCTCCCTCAGTCTCACAGCTGTCATTACTGAGCCACTTGATCAATCGAGGCCTCTGAAAGTGGCAAAGTTTGAGGCTTTTTAGATCAGAGATGATAACAATAATGCCTGTATGGGTAATTGTCCCTCTTTGCAGGTTTCATTTAGGTCTAATTCTGTTGACATTTAATATGAGATCTGATAAGAATGTAGCTCAGATGGCATCATTGTTGGAAAATGATCGAAACAGAAGCTATATTTGAGTTGAACTAGGCTGTTCTGCTTCTAGTTAAACTCGCTGTGCTGTAAACTAATCTCAAACAATGTGAAATTAATCTGCTTTGCAATTCTAAAATGACAAAATTGTAAATTATTTAAGACTCATTGGTGTGCATCTATATCTGCTGTCAGACAACTAATCTTCTCCTACAGCTGCCTTCAACAACATGTTACATTAAACATCACAATTTCACTCAAGTGAGTTAGAAAAAGCAGCTAAAAAGCAGGGAAAGAGCAAAAAACAAATTATTTTCTGCAGCCTTAATGAAAGACAAAAGTGTTAAAAATAGAAACAGAATATGACAGTTTAGAATCATGATTATTGTGTCCAAATGACTGCAGTCACACTCATAAATATGATCAATTCAGTTCATTTGTTTATATAGCTCCAATTCACAACAAATGTCATCTCAAGGCACTTGAGACAGAAACAGTTCAACCAAATCATAAAGCCAGATTGGTTTAAAATGTTCTACTTAGGTAAAACCAGCTGATCGAGTTATTTAATCTTCGGCAATCCCTCACATCAAGCATGCTTGTGGCGACAGTGAAGAAGAAAACTCCTTTTTAAAAGGAACAAACCTCAGCATAACCAGGCTCAGTGTGAGCAACCATCACAGGAGGCCGACTGGGGATCAACACTTGCTTAAAATGTGTTAAAAATTGCAACAGTAAGGTTAGGGTTGTCATGATTTTATCTAGAGCTCTGACCCACATGCAGTAGACTAAACAGAGAGACCAGGGAAAAGTTTAACAGGTTTTATTTAGATAAAATGAGACGAGTCCAGTGCTGCTCTGAACACTGTCGAACCGGAACTGGAAAGTAAAGGGGAAGATACTGCGGTTAGTTCAGGCTCAGAGGGAAATTAGTGTCTTTGACTTGAAGGGGAGAAATCAGGTTGCAGACTCGCGTTTCCAGAAGGTGTCTCTGATTGAATCCAGGTGGTGTGGGATGTTCCAGTGAATGTCTTGTTCGTTGGAGGGTGGACAGGGTTTACCTAGATTGCGATTGATCCTTGGTGAACGGAGAAGCTGACTGCCACTTAGTTTTCCTGTGGTACTTGAACGGGTTATTGTGGAGATGAATCCCCTGCTCAGTGAGAATCCCCAAACAGTCCTTGTGGGAAAAAGTTGATCCAAACCACAAACTTGAATCCTCAGCTCAGTTTGGTGCTCAGAGAATCCTTCAGGGGAGAGAAGGTCCGTAACATCCAGTTTGCAGGATGAATTCCTGCCGAGAGGCAAAGACAAAAAAACAGCAAGATTAAAACTCAGGGAGACAAAAACTCAGTTTGACTCAGCAAAACTCAGCTTGGCTAGAGTACTCAAAACTGGCAAACACTCTGGCGTCGAGGTAGTGGCAGTCAGCAGCTTAAGAGTGCTCCGTTAATGAGGTAACATCCGCAGGTGTGTGAGGAGGCCTACCAGAACCAGGCGCCGCCTGGTGGAGGAGGGAAGACAAACACAAACACAAAACACACAGACTGGATTCCTAACAAGGTTAGCTTATTATATTGTGGTTTGTTGTGGGTTAACACTCTCCCACAGACTGCTGGAGACTCTTGGTCCCTGAGCAAAAAGACCCTTAACCGCACACTGCTCCTGCACAATGGCAGTCCACTGCTTCCCAAGGAGTTAATTTTGTTGCTCTGTACTTGTGAAAGTGCAATAACAATAAAACACTAAAACGCTGGGAAAAAAACATGCGTTGCAGAATTTGGTCACCTGTACAAGCGTCTGACATCATAGGTGGCTTTAGGCATTTAATGCAACTCACTCAGACATATTCCCCTTTAGCAGGTAATCCTTGGCAGTCCTGGCTCTAGGCATTTCAAAGTCAGTATCTTGAAAACTGAAACTGATAAGGCTTCTGCCCACTGTGCTATGCAAGCCTCTTTCAACCTTGAGTGAGGTGGGTGAGGACTTCACATCAAAAGATCTGCCCACTCTTCAAGCTCCAGTAAGTCTAAGCTAGACTAAGCCAGACATTTCCTGCTCAGTCCCACACTTATCCCTTTGCTTCTGGGTCTCAGCACCAACCACTTTGGTGGCATTTTTCAAATTTTGTCTGGGTACATAGGTATACCACAACAGAGGGTGAGTTAGATTTAATAATGTAATTACGCTAAGTTTGGAATGCATAATATTTTCATTAAAGATTTTATTTTGAAGGATAGCAGGACATTTATGCTAATCTGTGGCACTGGGGCTGTAAAACAGATGTTCATTTGACCACTTCTCATTTTTGTGTTTGAATGCGTCCTCTCTGCATTTTCAGGACTTTTTGAATTTGTTGAGTATTCATACATCTGCAGGTCAGTTGCATCCCTCAACCACCATCATACACAGACCTGTGTCTTCATTTCTGATTATATAAGGAAACAGTTAAACTCACTAAAGGCAACTTATTTAGTGTTATTACTCATCACAAATGACTTTTTGTTTAAAATGCATTGAACAAAATGGACATTTTCCAAAACCCATTTAGCCTTTTAGAACCGTTTTTGAAAATACTTAACACTTGTTGCTTTTTGGTGGTTATAATATGATCCATTTCACTGTTTATTGTGGCTGCTAGTGTCTGCAGTTAAACTCTCAATGTGAAAGGCAATAAAAAAATAGAATTCTCTAGTCAGCAGTTTTTTTTTAGTAGCACTGGGGTTGTAAAACAATAAAACGTGCATCTGTTATGATTGAAACTTGCTTCATTTTTGTTTATAGGTTAATAAGATTCCTTTATACCTTTGTAAAAAACACCTCATAATCATCTTGCTGAAATGACTCTCCCATCATGATGCTCTGGTTCATTTGCCTTCTTTACATGCAAAATCTTTGCCTGATAGAGTTTAGAATTCCCTTTTGTTTTTGCTGTATGTAGTAAAATGTTCCTCTTACTTGTTTTCTTCTGACCCATACATGTGTTTCACACTGTACAGTTACCCAGAGTTCACTACACTGTGACCGTTTTTTGGGGGTGTATTTTTTCTAACAGGAGTAAAGAAGTAGCAAAATAGTAAAGATGTTGATTATAAAAAGAGGGCATAGATTTGTGTTGCCTACAGTATAGTATACAGTATAGATTTGTACAGGAGAGTCAAGTTACAGTAAATGCATAATGTTATGCATTAAGCAGCCTCTTCTAGGAATAATAGAATACCTACAATAAATGTGTGTGTTTCCCATAAGGCAGGATCTCAGGCTGGCATTTGGCTGATGAAACTGACTAACTGCACTTTAATATGACATCTGCTTGCAATGGGAAGTGTCAGAAAAAAAACCCTCAGCCCCTCCTTTTACCCGCCTTCACTTCTTCCATAATCAGAGGCAGCGGACGGGAAAAGGAAAAGAAGCAGAGAGTAGCTTTTTATTCCTTAATAATAGGCCACTTAGGAGGATAGTATACCCAGAATAATCAGTTCTGACTCCTCTTTCTGCTACCAGATGAACAAATTTCAAGAAAAGTTCAAACATACTATCTAATATAAGATCCCTTTAATAAAAACTCACCTCTTTCCCCAATTATTTCTCCTTTCACCTATTTCACATACCCGCATCTTCCCCTATCTGCCTCGTCTCTTTGTTATCATCCATCATTGAAAGCTCATAGGTGCCCTTTGCAGTACTGTACCTCTTAGGTTAGCTCTTGATGCCTTTTGAAATCGCTGGCTTATCCAAGCTTTGATGTTCCCTTCAAATGGGTACTAAGTAAAACTTTGAAGTTGCGACCTAGATGTGGCCGAGAATGTTGAATAACAGCGATAACTCAGCACTTCACAGGTTGTTTTTTTTTTTTTTTGCAAGCAGACAGTGCCGCACATCCCTGACACTCCGTATGATTCAAAAAGCAGGTTCTAGGAAGGAAATCACCATTATTTGTTTTTAAAAGTGAAGGAGAGAGAAGGAGTGCTCCGTCTGTCTTTGTTCTATTTCTGGGAATGGCTGCCAGAGGATTACTGCAAGTGGCAGAGTATTCATTATTTAGATGGAAGTAGCGGAGTTGGGGAAGGGCTGGTTTCATAAACCACTTGGCGGTGACATGTGTGCTGCTATACTAGAAGTAAAGAGTGAAAAAAAGTTTCACCTCCAAAATTTATCCCCCATAGCAAAGGCACTTGTAGCAAGTCTCTGGCAGAGACTGCTGAGACATTCGACACTAAGTAAAACTGATGGAGCAAACTCAGATTGATGGAGTTAATGGATGAAATCGTTATGAGTTCCCCTGGATCTCTCCCTATATGGCTCTGAACGTCGTGAAGCATTCATCCCGCTGGTTCATGGTGCATGTAAGATGTGGTATTATAGTTTTAAATGCAGCATCCTTCATGCTTGTTATTACATTGAAAATGACCGAGTTCGATATCCGCATCCAGAAATCTTTGTTAAGCCTGACTGATTGTGAAAAAGTGGCAGTTTTGTCTCCGTGTCTGGCTCTGAATTCTTTTCAAAAAAGATGACTGGAGATATGGGCTTTGACATTTCAAAATAGCCTGAGAGGAAAAATGTGAATTTCAGATGAAATGGCTGAAATGGTTGTTTTCTGAAGAGAAAAAAAGCCGCCGGCATGGTGGGTCACCAACAAGGCTTTTTCTCCGGGGTTAAACATTAGCATGTTTATCCTGACAGTTCTGATCCCGGCCATGGAGAGGGTCCTGCCGCGGTGATTAATGCACTGTCATGCCACCACGGCAGAGGATGTCTCTCGGCAGTCTCCATCCCTTTTCCCGTACCCTTCCCTGATATTTCACTAATGTGACTCGACAATAAAGAGATTGATAGTGATCATTATGCTGCTCTCAAAGAGTAATGTCGCTTCCCAGCATGATCCAGCCAGCTCCTAATTCAATGACTGCTGCGGGTCGAGTCTGAGCAGCGGCGGTACATACTTTTACTGTACATGAAACTCACTTCTACTGCATATGTGACATTTCAAAAGCAGCATCTTGTGCTGCCATAGACTCCCAAAGCCCTGTACATTTAAACAACAAAGCACCCCCCCTTCCTCCCATAGGTTGACTCTTTGTGTTGAACTCGACACTGACTGAGTTATCACCTTAAACAAGAGAATCAACCACAGCACTTTGCAGACTATATCGCCAAATTTCCTAGTTCTGCCTCTACAAATAAAACTGTGAGGGTCATTCATTTGCTTTCCTCGCTCTCAGTCTTTACAGCTAGGTTGATTTGTTTATCTGTATGTGTTTAGCCCCTGGCCCCAATCTGCTACATGAGAAAAAGGTTTAGCATTTAAATTGGCTGATCCGCTGCACGTTTGCTAAACCTGTTTTTTAAGCATTACACTGATGAAAAGCAGACGCTAATCCCAGAGGGTGTGCGACCTTATCTGCCTAAACACCTGACAATGAGATTCTATTGTCACTCTGAGAACAGAAAAAGGATCTGTGTGACCATGTCTTGTTGCACTGACCGCTCCAGCGTAGCACGCCGTGGCTGCAGGTATGAATTAGAGCATGACGTTTTCAGAACACAAGCTGCTGTTTTTCATCGCTTAGCATCGGGGCAGGAGGGAATTTTCAAAGTCTTTCTAATGCCATGCTGCTCAGAAAGTTGCTCTGCGCTGCTGGTTTGCCTGCTAGACATGCTCTACAGTAACTTCTAGGTATCAGTGACCAGACCTGGATGAGAAGACTTTGTTAGCTTTTCAGCTTTCAGAGGTAATCCCAGAATCTCTTGTATGCATTTCTCCTCTACTTATGTTCACGCTATCTGATCCTGTTGTGCCGTACAACCCATTTTATATTTATCCAGACAAGACATTTAGTCAATATTGTTGCTCATGAATATGTAGACAAAGGTGGCCTTCACCAGAATGTGGCAGATGTGATTTCTAACTAAATCATAGGGATTACATTATTGACAGTGCCTTGAATAAACATCAGGATGAGGTCAGAAATCATTGTCTTCCATTACTTGCACAGCATCTGGAGCACATTCAAGTTTTTAAAGAAGCAGATCACATCTTACATGTATTCTCTTATCATTCCTTGTGATGAATTTAATTTGAGTTTTGTCGTTGGCCAGAATTTTTCTGGTTTGTGAGACTGGTTGTGCTTTAAAATCACTGCGGGTCCTTTTTTTCTCTCAATTTAACCATCATTCAGACATAGATTGGACTCCCTGCTATGATCTAGTTTCATGTTTAGCTACAGAAATTCAGCAAGGCATGATAAACTACACTATCAGAACACAGAGGGAAAAACATGTTCAAATAGTGACAGTTGATTGTGCATTATGGATGAAACAGAAAAGTGTGACTCCACACGCTCGTGCCAGCCATGGGCTTTCAGTTAGATTAATAAGCCTTTGTTCAGTTCATTGTGGTCAATACTCATCTGAGGCAGGAAACTTAACCAGCTGCTGCCTTTTATAAACTGACAACTTACGGTTTTCTGAAGCCATATGCTCTCTCCGCCGCTCTTTCTCTCAAATATCATTTCTCAGTTTCTATTGTCAGCCTCATCTTGGCTTTTGTAATCCTTATTCTGATGGATGTGTTCCAGTGTGAAATGACTCGTACGGGTGTGAACACGGACCATCCTTTGCCTCCTACTGTTGCCATTTGGTGAGAGGGAGGGAAAGCGTTGAGACCATCAGAGGAGACGGCAGAAAGCTCGAGTGTTGACGACGCTCCGATCTTATCTAATTGGAGGAAAGCAAACATGATTAAGCCCAATCTGAAGGACGATCAGTGTCTTCCACCACAGAGACGTGTCACGTTCTGCTGTGTGCGCAGCTGAAAGGCCGATCAGCACAGTCTGATGACAGCATCAAGCTGCTGTCTCAAAGGAAACCTGCAAAGACAAAGTTTGCCTTTTTAGTTTAACTGCTAAATAGACTCTTTGACATGAATTTAATAAGCATTCTCTTACGAAAATATGTCAAGGTTGGTTCAGCAGGAGTTATACTTGTAGGCTCATAATTTTATCCTCTTTTTTCTGTTATTGAAACTTCATCTTAATACATTTCTAACGAATAAAGATAAATATGTGAGCAAGAACACAATTTTTCTGAGGCTTCAATTAAAAAGCAGAACATAATCTTATTGAGCACATGAGTTAGTTATAATTTCTCCCGTAATGTAGCAGTGATTTAATTATGTGGCTCCATGTTAACCTTTTAGTTGTTAATTTTCATTTTGCTGCTGACTGATAGCCCACACCAACCACTGCTGGTCCTTAATATGATTTAAAGCAAACATTTTAAGATTACTATAGATTCCCTATCACCTTAAGAAAGTATTTGTCAGAATTTCTGATAAACATTTCTGGAGTTTCTTTTGTCTTCCAAAATGCCTCGCCATAGATTGTTAATAGTAATTTATTTTTGGAGAAATCTATATTAGAAAATCTTTATTTTATTATTTCCTTTTCTAGTGGATTATTCTCTATTTTGAGAAGGCATTACATTATGCTTAAAGTAATTATAGAGAGCTTTTTTGTTTTTCTTCTCACATTTTGTGAAATTACAAAATTTAAATACAACCATGATGAAAAAACCATGAAGTTATTTCCTATGAAGTACAGTTGAATTACAGAATGAAGTACAGAAGTAAAGTTTTACAGATTATCCTGCAGGAATGATGAATACCATTCAATAAAACACAATGTCTAATATTCAGTCTTGATTTAAAAGCCTGAGGTGAGCAATAATTAAGCTCTCCCGTGTCGAACACTTCCTCCCTTTCAGATGACTCATGACAGATTCACAACATGTTCCTAGCAGCACGGAACCAAACTCAGTGCGGTTCAGATGTAGAGGCGCGAGGGAGGCGCTAATTGATGCCTGCTGAGGCACGAAAAGCAAATTGTATAGTTTACAAGTACAACCACCAAACTGAAGACATGCATGGCCCTGTGTGTGAATGGAGAGTGCGCACAGAGAAACTTAATGGATGCTGTCAACACATCACTGCTACCTGCTTGCTACTATTCCTGTGGCCTCAGCATGTTAACAGCATTTGCGCCCACTCAGGCACATTAAAGTGCCACCACACTTGCAAACATATTTGAATATGCAGAATTTTTTTATATTTAGCTGAAAAAAATATATATATATATATTTATGCATTTTTTAAACAAGTACATGCCAATTCATTTATATTTAATCTACTAAATAAAATTTTAAGATCAAGTTGTAGGATTCAAATCCATTAAATGAGAGTAAATGTCTTCCTTCTATTAACTTGAATTATATATTCAGCTATTTATGCTGTGAGCCTGAGGAAAAAGATCTTTCATTCTGTTTTTTTTTTCTGGAGAAGTGCAACACAATAAGTGAGCATATAATAGCTCTGCGACGTGCACACTGAAATACTTTTTACAAGTCTAGCAAGTGAACTTTTGACCGTTTTGAAGTGAATTTCTAATATATAAGTCATTGAACTGTTAAAAAGAGTTATCAGTGTAGCGTGCGCGTATGAATGATGAAGCTGCTCTCCCTGCTCTGTTTCATTTTCATAAATTTTCAGGATATTTATAACGCTCTTTTAAAAACAGAGCAGCTTTATGATGCTTGCTCACAGCAAGATGTAAATAGGCCGAGAGATGAACTGCCATTCCTCACCCCTGCCAGTCTCCTTTTTTTTTTCCCCCTCATGCAGCAGCTTTTGGAGAAAAAGACAATTTTTCCATTTAACATGATGGTGTCACAATGGAGGTGAGATTGAACCTTGAGAGAGGAAAGGGAAAGTGTTGTTCCCGGAGTGGAACATCCATAACTATAAAGCAAATTTCAGGCTACCAGCAGTTTCCATGAGGCTGGTAGCTCTACAAAAGTTATCATTTCTATTCTGCTACAGGCAGCGGTTTCCCACAGTGGTCGGCTATTTTAATAACTGTGTCTGCTCTCATTTCATTTTTTTACTGTTGTGAATTTGGCTGGCTCAATCAATAAAATCCTAAGTTTTCTGTTTCCATTTTATTTCTGTATGAAAGTCTTAATTCTAATTATAACAGTTGAAGATAGGCTGCACTTAATAAACAGTGTAAACCTTTACCTATGGAGGTCGTTGTGGCGTGCAGTTTAGTTATCCTAAAAACTGTCCACAGATGGTGTTCATACACATTCTGAGGCTTTACTGCCAGGATCCCAGGAGAAAATCAGAGTGGACTTCAGCTCTTGTCCCAGAATCATGTCTCATTTTCACTGACCTCAAACTTTAATCCTCCAGTCTGTCCTAATGTGTAAGACGCTTTTAGGTTTGGAAAATTATTTTGGTGACATTCTAGAAAGTAGCTTCTAAAAGTGGCTTTTGTCAGAGGTAACATTTAATTAGGGGTCTCTGGGTCCCACTGCAAGCAACACCGTAGTTTGCTCACTGATTGCACACATGATGCATTTCAAGAAAAAAGCTCAGAAAGACCCTTTTGCCTCTTTGGTAAATCTGCTATCTTCTACACCATATTTTATTAAAGCAGCAGCTAATCTACAGCTAAGAGGATTCAATAAGCGCATTAGGAGAATCATCTCTGCGCTTGGATGCGCCCTGGACACATTGCAGATGGTGGGAGACAAATGAACTGTGGAAAAAATAACATCATGGAAGGACAATGATCCCCACCTCATTCATGAAGCTGATGCAGACCTTAAGATCTGTTTTGGTGACAGACAGCTAGATCCCAGGGGCACCAAAGAATGTTGTCGCACATCCTTCCTAGCAGCATTTTTCGCCACTGCTCCCAACAAACAGAGTAAAGGGAAGAAACTCTGCAAAACTGTTTACAACCAATGCTTTTACAAAAAAAAAAAAAAACCTCATGTTTACAGTGCATCTATGCTGTATTGTAGGTTGTTAGTCTTTTGCTTTTTTTTGTATAATATGCTGTGCTGTGTAATCTGTTTTTGGATGTGTTATGTGTGGTTGCCTGGTGCTTAGAGTATCTTACCCCCTTATTTGAATCCTAGAGCTTGCTTGTCTTGGTCCATAAGCAAGTCCCTTAGCTCCCAAAGCCCCCCAGGCGCTACGATGACAGCCCATTACATCCTAAGGGGATGGGTGAAATGCTGTTGGAAAAAAAGTTGTTACTATAAAAAAAGAAAGAGGCTTATTAAAATTATTATAGACTGGTCAGACTCTTAGTAATATCTTTTTTTTTAAAGGGGAAATTCAAGCATTATTTTTCATGGAAAGAAATGTTTGGTTTGCACATTTTAAAGTGTCAGAGTTTCCATTTTCTTTTCTGGGGACAGAAACTAAAACATCCTGGGGTTAAATCATTTAGATCAATTAAAACATTATTAAAAAGTGCATTTATATCACTAACTCAACTCACAAAGTGAAACCCATTATATAGATTCATTATACACAGACTGATGCTTTGGGGACTTTAATTCTGTTAATTATGATTATTTTCTGCTTAAAGCTAATAAAAACGTAACATTAAAGATTAGAATATTACATAAGACTATAAAAGAACTTTTTAATACTGAAACTATAGTTTAAAGAACATTATATTTCCTCTAAAAGGTCTTAATCTGGCAAACACGCCTTAGTTATTGCACATTGATGCTATGGAGCTGAAATCATAGTTTTTAAATTCTAACAAGGTTTTTTTAGTTGGGTTTGCTTGAAGTTTAAAGAGAAATTAGTGGAGTTTATACTCCTATCTAGTATTTTTAGAGTAAATATAACTGTTGCTTTCAGATTATAAAATGGTAACTTCCTCATAGATCTTATTTTTGTACCTAATAACTCTTAAAAAAAGATATACTGCTACTTTTTAAAGCTAGCTATTTGTTATAACATTGTGACACTTAATGAATATAAAGTAGTGCTCAACAAGGCTGCAAATATGTGGGCTTGTGTGCAGAGGGATGGTCTGAGGCTGTGGTAAGACGGAGGTTGATAAATTACTGTTATCTGACTTGCTGTGGCAAAAAAAAAAATTAAAAATTAAAAATAAAAACAACGTACTCCAAACATATGGATGGAGGATTGAATATATCCGTTAGTGACCACATGTTTTGACGTCTGGTGTCGAGAGGCTTTTTTTGGCTGAGCGATTTGGCATGAAAAGCACTGAGAACTCTCCCCAGGCTCCCGCTTTTTACATCGGTAACATGCTTTGATACACGTCAACAATCTGCTCAAATCTTTGTGTGTTTATATGCTGGCTGGACTCTAATGATAAATTAGCAGCAGAGATATATATGGAAAAATGTGGTTTTGCTGAGCTTGACTGTATCATGCATTTTAATACCCTTAGCTACCCCTATTGAACAAATCTGGCTAAATTTCCAGCTACCTTAAAACACTGCAATTTTTCTGAACATCATGTTTTGTGTGTGTGTGAAGGGGGTGGGGGTAAATGTGTTCCTGTAAAGGCAGTCTCTGAAGAACCGGCAAAGGAGGTATGTATAAGCTGGATGCCTCCTTGACAACACCTTGGAGGTAAAAATCAATGTCTGCCAAACAAAGTGAAATGTTAGGCTGCAGCCAATACTTGACAGATGATGCTTAGGGTGGTATTTTCTAGGAAGAATGAAGACTGGAACGCAGGCAGCCTTGTCTGTTGTTGTCAGATAAAGTGGCATTTTGAAGGACAGTGCATCTGACTTCACTGGCCACTTTTGCTGTTGATTAGAATGGTGCAGAAGTGTTTGAGAGCCACTCTGAGATAGAGGGGTGATGAGGTTAAAAATTAAGAATGCCTGCACGGCAGATTAAGCTTTAAAGACCCGTTTTGCTAATGAATTGTGATGCCGGGCCACTGGAGGGGCATCACTTAAAACTGCAGTTGCACAAAAGCGCAGTCATGTTGATTAAAGTGGATCAGTTGTCATATCAGAACAGTGCCTGTATTTCAAACCGGAGCTAAAATTTTGTGATAAGTCACAAATTTCACAGCTCAGCTGCTTAGGATTTTAATAGTGTATGTCTAAAAAAATGTCTGTACTTTCCAGCTCAATGCCCACAGAGTTTTAGTCAGATCCCAATTTCCTCAGGGTGGAGCTGAGGCTGTGCAGCTGAATAGAAGCTTTGGAAGCAGCCTAGCTGTGGCACATTAGTCAGAAAGCACTGTGTGGCCACCTCATGCATGATCAGTCTTCAAGACTCCAACAGTGACCTCACCGCACAGCCGTGGGCCATATCACGTTGCTGATTGAGCATGCAGCAAGCCTCAGAGGGTACGCGGGTTACATCTTCTTCTCGCCGAGAGGAGCAGAGGGTGTTCTGACGGAAAATTCCAAAACATTACTAGTGCTCCAAGGCTTTTCTCAGTGGGCTTTGGAGTGTGTTTTCAATGCGCGCGTGCGTGGAGTGGAACATGTGCTTGCACACGTAAAGTTCATCACTCATGTCCCGTTGAGGTTATTGACATCTTCAGCATGAGCCGCCCCTCCACTCTAATGCACAAGTTGGTAAGCAGTATGAGGGAAAAACCAATGATTTGTCCCATTATTATTCTTGTCCCATGCTCTGCTCGGTGGCCAGGAGTAATGCAACAGTGGGATATCAATTCATAGCCTTAGCCCCAGGAAAGCTCTTTGGAAAGCAGAGGGATTTTCAGCCTGTGTGTTATAGCTCTAACTCTCAAGCCAGACGCTGCAAGGAATGTTGGTTTAAAGAATTATATCTGGACATGTTGGAAGGAGCCCATCATGGGGAGAGATAACATGGATCAGCTTGCATTGTTTGCTCATTAAAGTTCATTAGATTAAGTAACTTAGATGACAGTGCATTAATAATTTAAGGCTGTACTAATGTCTGCTGTATAGAGAAGCATCGCATGTGAATCATTTCTTTGTTCTGGCATATTATTAGATTTACAGAAATGTTTTTTTTTTCACCAAAGCCACAAAAGCTCTTTTTTTTTTTTTCTTTGCGAAGCTGCAGCATAAGGAAAAGCAATTGAATGCAGTTTTGCTTTCATGTCAGCTGGCAATGCAGCTGATTAATTAGTTAAAGAAATGGACATGATTTAGCCTGTGATGGACTGGCGACCTTTCCAGGGTGTACCCCGCCTCTCGCCCGTAGACAGCTGGAGATAGGCGCAAGCACCCCTCACGACCCCACTCGGGACAAGCGTGTCAGATAATGGATGGATGGATGGATGGATGGATGGATGGATGGATGGATGGATGGATGGATGGATGGATGGATGGATGGATGGATGGATGGATGGACATGATTTAGCTGTACCTTAACCCTAGAAAAACTCTTTCTAGATCCTATACAGTAAAGGCTTTAGTATTGCCCCTACCTTCAACACTTTGTTCAGATTTTATGGAATAGGAAACACAAAGACATGCACATGTTGGAAGTGGAGGGGAAATGAAGCTTGACTTTTGTTCTACTGTAAAACCAAAAGCATTGGTTTGTAAATGCTGCAGGCATTTTTATGAAATAGTTAATTTTTTTTTTTTAGGATTTCCTTTTTTTTTAGCTGCAGTCATATCCTCATCTCATCTCTGTAGCATTCCCCACAGCATGATGCAGCCATTGACATGCAATGATTTCTCTACCTTAGGCTGTGAATCTCTACAGCTCCTCCAGTACTGCTCCATCGTTGCTACTTCTCTTGTTCAGTTTAAGACGGGTTTAGGTAGGTTCGCATTGTGCCATATTCTAGGCATTGACTTGTTTGGATTTTTTCTCAGTGTATTTATATAGCTGGGGGTGCTTATATATGCAAAAACGCTAAACATTTATTTGCAAATAAACAACAACAAAAAAAAATGCTTATGATCACCTATTTATCAGTATTTTGTCAAAATTAGTTTTCACCGTTTTACAGGAAAAATGATATCAGCCTAACATGGATTCAGCTTCATCCATGACTTGATAAAATCTTGGATTTTCTCGCTGTTGTAAAGCAGTTTTATTACAAAAAAGGCACAACAGTATGTAATAAACTGGATAATGTATAACTCTGCTTGAGGTTTTTGCTCCATATAAAGATATCAATTTCTAGAGAATGTTGTGTTCTGTTGTCCTATTATGTTTTCTGAAAGATACACACAGCGTAAACCCTTCTCCTCCTCAAATTTTCTCACAATGGAGGTGAAAATTAGCCCTCTCTGCTAGTGGAGTGCATCCAGTTGAGAACAATATGCTAACAATTAATCAGGAAAAGATATGCTTTCCCCATTTTTAGATGGATAGTGCTTTCTTTGTCTGGCTTCCCCACAAAAACTGAGCGATTTGCACAGGAAATGCAATTACAGAAACCGTTGTAAAAGGCCGCCACTACAACCATAAGTGTTTTTGTTTTTTTTGTTTTTTTGTGCTCAAACCATTTTCTCAAGTGATTGGGGAAGCGAGCTGTAAATGAATAGGGAGGCATATGAATAGTTCTCAGAATGCACGTCACATTTCCCCTCCAGATGATTTGGAGAACATGCCTTTTTTGTGCACTTACTGATGCAAGTCTGTTGCTGTGGTCGGGAAAGTGATTCAGAGGTGTGCAGAACTACATGGGGCACCTTTATTGTTGTTTCTGACCTTCTGAGAGCCACTGTGGTTGAAAATAAATTGCAAAGCTTCTGAATGTTTAAAAGCTTCTCTGCACCATCCAGGACTACCCTAACAAGGGTTTCAGGTTGGCCCCCATTAACCATTCACCATCACAGCTACTGGCTCTTACTGAAGCTGCTCTAAACATCCGCAGTCATGTAGATAGGGGAACGGATGCCTACTTTCAAGCCAGGTTTAGTTTAAACATGCAGCAGATTCACAACAAAGGGCTTGGCAGAAACATTTGTATAATCACATGTCTCGCGGTGTCCTCAAGTTTCCTTGTCGTCTGATGCATTGCAGTTTACTTAATCTTAATCTTCCTTCAAGATCAGAAAGGATGTTGCAGGAGAATATTGATTTTCATTGTGAGAGGTAGTGGCACGTCGCTGCTGATGTGGTTATTAAAAAAAGCACATTAAATATGTAAACAAACCGTCAGGGTAGGAGTTTTTTTCCGGAAAATGAATGATGCAACAGGGACTGAAAAGTGAGATTGCAAATTGGAAAGGTTCATCAGTTTTCTAATGTACTGAGAAATAGCAATGATGCAAATGTGGAACGCTTTTAAAGCTGCTTCAGTCTGTATTTTTATCATATGAAGTTCCATAAGTGGCTTAGTTGCTTCTGGTGAATTACCTCAATAAATCAATGAATCATTTTATAAATTTATTTTCCTTTATGGGTCTGTTTTTCATAATTGTTTTTTTTTCCAATTACCCCTTTTTCAGACATCAAACCTCAGTTTATGCCGAAAGTAAGTTTAGAATTACTTCAAAACAAAAGTCTTTCGTCTGTCAAGGCAAAAAAGTCCCGAGCCCTTAACATCATCAGTGACCCCTCACACCCCCACCATGAACAGTTCTCTCCGCTGCCCTCTGGAAAGAGGCCTCGCGGCATCTAATGCAGATCCAGCAGGTTCTGTAACAGCCTTTTCCCCGCTCTAAATCAAGTCACAAATCAAGACTTTGTATGACACTGATAACACCAAGATCAATGCTGCACTACGAAATTGAAATGTTCATTTCACTGCTAAGCTGCTGCTCATTACTATCTGAAAGCGGTACAAAACCAAATTTCCATTTGTATAAACTATGTGTATACAAAATGACAATAAAAGCTGTTTAAGTCTAAGTCAAAAAGTTCTATGCTTCATAGTGGTCTTAGCCAGACAAACGGATTGGTAACCTTGATAAAGATGATAAGATAATTAAAGTGAACTAATCGTTTACCCTGGAATTCTCCTGCTGAACGATTTTAGAAAAATCCAACATTTGATTCGAGCATATGTTTTCAGCATGATGCAATATATATATACATATACTTTATCAAAACAGACGTTGTGCAACCTTTAGCCACTAGGGGCGCTAGATGTGTAACTTCTAGGTATAAGCAACTTGTAACACTTTCCTGTCAACATTCCAGACTGTTGCATGATTAAACACTCGCTCTTCTTGTTTTGGAATCTAACAGCAGACCACTTTGGATCACCAGAGTAAATCCTACAGTAACTCAGAGAAGCAAACATATCTCTGATCAGGAAAATGTTATATCTGTTTTTATAACAACTCTATGAGACCCCCAGATCCACTGTGTCACATGACTCATTCCCTGATGAATCCAACTCAAGTTACACAGGCAAGTTCTTGCAAATGGAAGACCGGTAGCAATTAGGGTTGTCAAAAGTATCGATACTAAAAAAAGTATCGAAACTGAAACGTTGTATCCGGATACAATACTCGTTTTTAAAAGTATCGATACAGTGCTACCACCAGTGGCACCTAAGCAGTCATTCGTCTAAAGTGCAGAATAGAGGACAATGCACTTTCAGAACACTGTGTGATTGAATAATTCTGTGCACTTTTCAGTTTCAGACTTTTTTTTTGTAAGAGGTGCAGCTGCTGAGAATTATTTTTGTTTCTTAACCGGTTTGGCTAGTGTCATTGTTATGTGTGCAAAGCATAGCCAAGGAAGGAACACTTAATTTTAATTTTATAAGTTTTTTATCAAGCTTGCTTAATATTGTGCACAGCATACAACCTCAAAATATTGTTTTTATTGTTTATTGTATTTATTTATTGTATTTTATTTATTAATGAAAATATTTCCGTAGAATTTTGGAGTCTTTGTTTTTGTCCTTGTGGTATCGAAAATGGTATCGAATATCGAATATTTTCCTTAGTATCAGTATCATGACAACCCTAGTAGCAATACACACCAGGTGCTTAATATTGACCTGAAAAAAACATTTAATACATCTCAAGTTAAGGCACTATTTAGATATAAGGTTAAGCAGTTTTGCTTAAACTTATTGTTTCCATAGTTACTAGTATATTTCCAAATACAGTTCTATTGTCAGCAGGGGAAAAAAAATTGTCCTCTGCTATAAAATTTCACTTAGTTCAATAGTCAAGAAAAACTGTATTTGACAATTCCTTTGTGCATGATATTAATATAAATGTATCAATCATTTTATTCAAAGTTCAACTACCTGAAATTGTTTTATTTGTCCAACATACATGTTTTCAGTTAGTCTTACTAAGGTCTAACAATTTCCACATGATTATATTTGTGATAGTATGAATGGCATTGGTATTTTTTTTCTTTTCTCTCAAATTATCAGTAGCAATGGAGTTACCATCTTTTTTTTTATAGAGACCACAAGGCCCCTGTTTTTGTCACAGCTCTCTAACTGAGACTTATTTACTTTGTTTTTTGGTAAGAAATGTAAACCTTTGTCCTATTCCTGTGATCTTCAAAATAAATCTATGAGGTCATTTTTAACCCCTGCAAATTCCCAGATTGCTAATTAAAGGTTCAGAAAAATCTTTTCCACTAAACGAGTAAGGGAAGAAAAATGTCATTAATTAGAAAAAGGCTCAAGGGACATTCTTTTAGCAGGATGGTGCCATAAGTTATTCTGTTTAGAAAAATAGGAAAGAAAGAAACATCTCCACTAAAGTTATTGTTGTTTTGTTTTTTCACCCAATAAGTAAATGTACTAAAATTAAGACAGTATTATTCTTGATCATTTTTATATTTTCAAAAAAACATTATCCTGCTAAAATAAAAGAGGATTTTAGGCTTTCTACACATGTATTATCAGGGGACCAAACATTTGGTCCACATGTTATATTCTTATGTAGATATCCAGCAGTTATTGACAAAACTCTTAAGGGGGTATACCACCTACAGGATGCTTACATTTCAACACTTAATCCATCCTTGTTTAAAGCAGGGTATTTGTGCTGGATAGTGGATGGGTTTGGTATCTTTCTTCATCTGCCATTGTGCAAGAGGCATGTACACCCTGGACAGGTCACCAGTCTGCACAAGACAGCACAGAGAGAAGAATTTAAACTGCACAAACCTTTACAAGGACAATTTGGAGAGATCCTTTAAAGTGGCATGCATATCCTCAGACTGCAGGAAGAATTCACAGTTTCTGAAGAGAACCCAGGCATGCAATGTTGGGGGAATATTCTTCTTTATGCTGCACTGAAGAAATAATGTTGAGGCTTTGGTTTTGGCTTTAGTTACATAACTCTTCATCAAACAGTACCTATAAGCTTTAGAAAAAAATGAGTTCTGATGGACTTTAGAAACAAGCTGCACCGAAGCTAGAAACTGTTTCACTTTATAAAGGTGCGAGAGAGACCTCTTGGAAAAAACAAAGAAGGCAAAGCTGTCCAAACATGAATAAATAGAAGTAAGTGTTTTGTCAGCAGACTAATTGTCAAAGCAGCTTTAGAGGAGGGGTGTAATTGCTATGTAATCGGAGAGCTGACAGAGAGAACGGCTAAGCAGTTATCATCTGTATGTTGATCTGCCATCTGTAGCAGTGACTGGAGGAGGCTGAGGTTACGGGGGGGCTGGGGGGGTGTAAACAGCGACATGGAGCTGCTTAGTTTTACAGTGCATCTTCAAAGGTTCCTGCTTTTCAGATATTGATACAAGCTGCACAATTTAAATTCAGAGCAACCTAGTTTGTGCAGATGAGTGTACATCTCTGTAGGACCAATGGGAAGAAAAAAATGTCTGTTCTTATATCATTTTATATATTGCAATGATTATGTAACATTTGAAACATTGGTTACATCCTGGTTCCTCTCCTCAGAAACAGCTTAAAAGAAATATCTGTCTTTGATCTGATAGAGAGTCAGAGGAAGAGTGGGCTTGGCTTTGAGTATGGAGAGGATTTTTCTCAAGCTGAAGGAAGATAGAATTCAAACGTTTCTCCCAAAAGCCCAGATCCCTGAAATTTCCAGCCCTCTTTGCTGGAAAATAAACCCAAAACTCACCTTGAGCAAGTGTCTTTTTTTTTTGTTTTTTTTTCCTCTTGTCTGATGGTCCAAAAATCCATTGGGTATGGCCTCCACCTATACCTTCCGGACTGCTTAGTAAGAAACTTCTGCCTATTACTGCTGAATATTAAGGTCGACTGCTGCAGGAAATATCTCGGCAGACCTGGAAACTAAATCCAGAAATCTTTGAGAATCCATTTTTAGCATTTGGCATGTACATTCAATGTGTTTTTTTTTAAATGAGACCCTCCGTATTCCATGTTTTCTTGCTTTCTTGTTTCTTTAATTTATACTGTGTTATAAAAACACTACAGACCTGCAACAAAAACAAAACTATTATAATTTAATCAAAAGATATTTCATAAGTTTATCGTTAGAAGCTTTTAGAAAGATTAAGCAGAGTGTAGTTTCATTACCATTGCTTTATAATTTAATTTAAGGTATGAAACGATGACTGATTTCACCATATGATGCTGTGGAATCTTAAGTAAGTTTGCCTAGTATTATTTTAGTATTAATTTGGAAAAGCAAAGAATGTATTGCGACTGTAGTATAGGAAGACATAAACTAATAGATAAGGAAAATAATTTTCATTTTCATTCATTCCAAGTTTCATTTATTTGTTTTTAATAATAATATTCAGGATCTTGAATTTGCAGAAAAACCGGCATTACATATTCAAAGCTCTAATTGCAATTTAAAGTTCTATTGAAATGTCCACTAAATAATCAGAATATGATTTAAAAATCAGTAGATATGTGGGCCTGAGCATTATTATAATATGTAGAAGTCAGATAAAGTCAACTTTAGCAAAGAGTTTTAAGTCATGTTTAATAACCAGACTTAACCTGACATAATCTTGTCTTGAAACCCTGATGAATGGGGCATTTTTTATATTATTAAAATATGTTTAATAACCATTATCTATTTAATATAGTAGTATATATTAGAACATATACATCAAATCTAAACACACGTTGTTGAAGTACCCTCATTATTTTTAATCTAGATTTCTAAGCAGGAAGGTGCTGAAACATTTTGGGGATAATTTAGGTTTTCCCTGCAAAATGTAAATACTAGGAGCAGTAATTGAAAATCTCTTGCATCTCCAAGTTATGTGATCTGTTTTGATAGAATTCTTCTGATCCACACATACAGCAATTTTCCTATTGGTGAAGGGCAATCTAGCCAAAGCAAATGCCCTTTCAATTCCATTAGCAGTTGCATCAGTCTCTTAATGGAGAGTAAAATGGCACAAGGCCTTTTTGCAGTACTTACACGATGAATATGAAAAGACTTTCACTAAGCATGCCAAGCTTTAGTGAGTGCAAAACGGCTTTTAATTGTGTCCTGACTCCGTGTTGGAACGTTATGCACAGCCTTCAAGGCTTGTCGATTTTATAATCAAAAAAGGATATTTTCAAAATGACCATTATTGTGGAAACTTAATTTTCCCTCAAGAAATAACAGCAACAAAAACAGCAAAGAATGCTATAATATAGAGCAATTGAAGCAGCTTCAAAATGGCAACAGCCCCTGAAATAATGTAAAATGGCCTTAATTCAATATCTTGACCAATGTACGGACAAGAAATTGTATTTAATGACAACTAGAAATATTTGGCTTATAATGAAGTACATTTTTCATTAACACCTGCGTCACAAATCTGTCTAAAGATCTCATATATCTAAAGAGTCCTAAAACAAAGTTACTTTCTAGATTCAGTTAATGAAAAGATTTCAGAAGCTCCGTAAAGCAACAGCTTTGATAAGTAGGGAAAGCATCATTAAGTCGCGAATGGGTCTGTCATTCCGGTCTTGGCATGGAGTATTAATCACCAAAGTCCCTTTTAGAGTATGTAGCTGATGGAGATGATGACAAGCTGACGTTGAGGAATTATGCAGAGGAGGCATCCGTCTTGATCTGATTTCAAAGCAAAGCTCAATAAACCTCACAGCTGTTTCATCTGCCTTCCCAGTTTGCACATTAAAGGCCAGCCTAATTCTTTCAGTCTTGATGGAAGACAATGCCAAGCTTTCGTAAAAGCCTCATTTTTTGCGCGTCTATTTTCTAAAAAGGAAAGTCAAACATAATGTATGCTTGCCAGTGGGTAATGTAAATTAAAGTGGCAAAAGCCCATATTTATCATGGCTTACCCCAGTGGCTTTCAGACATCCAACTCCTCTAGAGAAGTACACAGAGAATGAGCACTGCTAGTGCCACATTTTCCCTTTGAGTTACCTGGAATCACATTGAGCTTCTCACTTACAGGTTTTCATCATAGCGGGACCCTGTGCTGAGTATAAAACTGTTTGTCAGAAATTGGATTCAAACCTACACCTTAAATTGGAGACCAGAAACCATGGTGCCTGACATCACTCAGACAGCCTGACACCTACTGTGTGCAGGGAAATGGAGTGCATGAAAGAAATACATGGTGTTAAGACCGGTACCTTTAATCGAAATTTGTCCACCATATACGCAAAAGCCCTGAATTCAGTAGATGAGCATTAAAGGGCAAAATGTAGATATGCAGTCTAAATCTTGACTGTGATATTCAACTAAAGACACATGAGACATACATTTATAAAAATTATATAATCCTTAAAGTAATGATAACAATCGAGTAGTGAACTCTATAAGGAGTAACGTTTTATATTTAAAAGCTTAAAAGGGCAACATTTACAGCTTGGTTTACATTTTAAACCTGAATCTGTGATATGCACAAGAGTAAGCTTTGTGTTCGTGCATTTAAGACAAAAAAGGGCCATCTTTTTATCTTAGCTTATGTTTTTTCATTATCAGTGGGTATATGTATGATACAAATATCAAATGGAAATGTAGAATTTGTTAAATAGCTCTTAATTGAAACAGAATCAGAATCAGAAATACTTTAATAATCCCAGAGGGAAATTACTTTTGTTACACGCTCCAGTTACAGTTTTATATAATATATACACACATCCAACTATACAATATAATAAAGATAAAAAAAATAAGATAAAAAAATAAGAATAAAGAAGAAACGGCAGTTATGACAACTAATACTGAATTAATTGCATACATAATCAGATCTATAATTGTATCTATATTATTTAACAGTTTTTTGTTTTCATGTGTTTGCCATCTTCTGGTTGTACCTCAAAATTTAAATTTAGATGTCTTTACTCAGTCTTTGTGTGTAATCCGAGGGGCCATGGCTGAATGGGTGGGTTGATGTCAACCCTGTTCCTCTGAGAAACCAAGCAAGACAGTCCGACCCTCAGTTGATTCCTTTTTATACATATGAGCTCCTTCTATAATTTTAGCATGGGAAAGTATGACCATTCTGTCTGCAGATTTACTACAGCAAAAAAGAAAAAAAAAACAGGGAAGACAGTTGATTTGCTCATTGTGCAGTTTTTAAGTTATAGTTCTGCCTTCTTTGGATCCTTGATGGCAGAATGATTTCTAGAAAAACTAACAGCTAAGTTGAATATTTTCAGTTAGAAATTTTTGAGCTGGCCAACTATTGTGTATTATTCATGTTAAACTGCATTAAAATAAAGTAGACTTCAGAATACTTATGGCCACAATAAGCATGGACTTATTTTTTAACTACTATTTTGCTTATTTTTTATTTTTTTCTTTGTATTGATTTGGTAAACGTTTGTAGGCTACTGTTAGTGTTTGCACTGCGATAACGTCATAAAAATCAGTTTTCTGCCCCTCTTCAGATGTGGGGGGAATCACTTATTGTTTATATATATTTCAACATTTCTGATTTAAGTTTGCCTTTTCTTAAAGTGCATTTTTAAGACCTTCCCTAATACCAAGTGGGGTTGTACAGTATACAGCAGACCCTTTAGCAATAATTATTTCTCAGCTCTTATGGATGCTACATACCTGTTTGGCTTGACATTTTAAAAGATAGATTTTCATAGTAAACACTGTTGGCTGTTGGAAAATGTGGATATTAAAAACATCTTACAGCTGGAGTTCACTTTTGCAACTTTTTTTGATCATTGATCACAATCTGACATTATTTAAAACAGTCAACTGGCAAAAAAACTGACAGCAGGGAGAAATGAGATAGAAGAAGGAAATCATATAGGAATTAACATACAAATACAGGAATTTATATTTATTTTTCATTATTTTGTATCCCTATAGTTCATGAAATGACTGAGAAATAAACCGAGGTAATATAAACAATTAGCTACATGATTACGACATGGAAGTAGGATGGGATACAATAGAAAGGGTTGAATAAAGATTTGAAATAAAAGATTGGCAGTTGGGGCAAATTGACCCAGAGCTGATCAGAATCATCAATGGAGATTAGATTTTGCTGTGTTGTTGCTGTGTTGTGTGCCTGTGCATAAAGCATTTTACAATAGTTCACATTCCATAGTATTATAGTAAGATTAAACGCTCTGATTTACTGCATGTCACGTCGTGCTCTTTGGGAGGTTTATTGGGTGTTTGGAACATTTTGTTCTGTGTGTGTCCTCAACAACTAAACAGCTCATTTCAGGGAACAGTTCGAGAATGTTAACATCTCGGTTCATCATAAATTGTTTTGCAGTAAAAGCCTCCACGCACTGTTCCCATCAAACATAATGCACCTGTGATGTAAACTGGCTCTATGTTTTTGTTATGGCGTTGAGACTTGGCTGCACTGCTTTTTCAGGGGCCACATAAATGAGGGCAATTAGGATACTAAGATCGATATGTAAACACTGAGATGAATGGATACAAATTTCTTCAATATCTGTCATGTATCTTTATTTGTAATGGCTTATGGTAAGATGGGCTGCTTTTGAGGGACTTTTTATTGAATTTGTTGGTGTAAAAAAAAATACCAGGGTTTAGTAATAAAAAGAATTTTAATTGAATTTTGAGTGGGATGAGCACATTCTTCTTATAAAGACACTCTTAGGATGTCGACACCCACGTTCACCTTAATTGTCTTGAATTTCTTTACCAAACTGTAGAACATGGTTTAAATTTTCTTTTCCTCTCACTCACTGTGATATGAAGAATGTTCAGCTGGAAAGTGAAGCTGAGCCCATTGGTTCTGCAGGCTCCTGCGGAGCCATAAGGCCTGGAGGTAAAGTAAAACCAGCCAGAGTTGGTAGATAACTCACTTTTCCATCAGCCTACTAAGCATTTTTTTCTAATGGGGTCCCAGTCTCACCCAGGAGCTGAGTGGATGTCTTGTATTCGTTATCACCAAGTCATGGCACTCTACTATTTTTCAAATACCAGCACTGTAACTGATCTCTGGTAATTCATGCTTAATTTAGATATCAGAAGTGACTTTGAACGTGGTGGCGTGGGGTGCTGAAGGGATCATGTTTGATTGGGTTTGATAAAACTCTAATCACAGTTCACAAAAAGGAGGGAAAAATAACAACCTTCATTTGCTTCTGATGATTTTGCTTTTATGGAATTTATGGCCCCATGCTGCTGCTGTGTAATTGCAGTCAGGACGTAATTAATCTTTGATTGGCCTTCTGCACCAGAGCTGTGGATTCTTGTAACTCTGTTTCTGTCAAGGAGTCTATTCATGCATGAGCCTGCAAGGAAGGGGACAAAAAAGAACCTGTAAATATATGCAGTGGCATGCAAAATTAGCTTTAACTACTGGACCCTTCACATTGTCAGTATATTTTATTGGGATTTTATTATCTAGAACCAAACAAAGTATCTAAAATGTATAGAGTTTTTTCTTTATAACCCTAAAAATTCCAAATTCCCCATTGAAATTAAGAGGTCTCCTGTTTGATAAATATAATCTTGTAAATATTTCTAATCCAGACTAGGTTGGTCTTTAAAGGCCTCAGAGGGCTGGGAAAGAACATTCTTAAAAAAACAAAAACATCTTTAGGGTAGGCCTTTATTTTCCCCTTCCAAAAAAATCTTCCTTTTTTGAGAGCAAACTTCTCACTCAACTGTAGTTATGATGTCATTAGCTGTTTTGTGTGATGGTGTCGTTTGCCAAACTGCAACCTGAGAGTAACGCTGCAGCTACAGAAACTCCTGGGAGCCAAAAATGCACTGTATACAAAAAAAAAAAAAAAGATTTTTTTATTTATTTATTTATAATTTTTTTTAACTCCCGCAACAACAAAAATGTAATTCATTCATTGAATCATTTTTTTGCCCAGTCCTACTCTATGGTCAAGGAACACATCAGACAGTTGAGGGAGAACATTGTAAAGTGTTTTAAATCAGGGTTAAAATTATTAATCAACATCCTGACTATTATTATTTTAGTTTCAAGAATATATAATACACCATGAAACCAAGAACTACTATGTATATATAATGATAAGCGGTGCAAGAACAGTATTATTTTTGTTATTGCCTATACAACATATGGTATTTGTAATCGTACTCAGCTACAGCCAAAACTGCACGACAAAACCACAGGCTTTAAAAGTTCACAGCTTGGAATATCTGATGCTACCGACTGCTCACACTGTACGTCCAGAAACTACACATCAGAGTAAGAGAAATGGTGCTGGTCAGAATCGTCTATCCGGAAGTAAAATCGAGGAAGAAAAATGTTGTTTGCACGTGTGCAGTGTGCAAGGTTGAGGTAAAACGGCTAATAGACACGCGTAGTTCTGCTTCAACAGCACAATACGCGCATGATCACCTCACAAGGGCCAACTGAATTTCAAACATCTTGGATTTCCATCCAAACTTATGATTCCTGATCATGAGGGGGTGGTGAGAAGCTAGTGGCCCGTTGTTATCCCTTGTATACATGACACAGGGTGAAGCTGAAAATCAAGCCGATCCCCCAAAAAATTCTTGCACAGCAGAAAAATGGACCCAAAAACAGCTAAATATGGTACAGTGTCTGCCCAACCTAACAGGCCAACTACTAATGAGAAGCACATTTCCCTTTGTGGAGGAATTGTTGAAATAAAGTCATTTTATCTCAAATTTAGCCAAAATGAAACATTTTTGGCCGGCATTAATGAAACTGTGTGCAAAAGAAAACATTGTTTATCGCTTTGAGGATGCCACCACATGGTGAAACGTGTTGGTGGCGGCATCAAGCTGTGAGGATACTTTTCTTCACTAGAGGAGTGTAAGCTAATCAGATTGGTCAAATTTTGTTTCTACTTTAATAAATTTGCTTTAAAGTTTGTTGATCATTTAAAATTGAATAAAAAAATCTGAATTCTAACTTTATTAAATGAGAAACCAGTTCAAGAGGCTTGGATACTTAAAATTTCACTGTGTGAAAAAAACATTTCATTGGAATTTTATACTGTCAGGCTTCCGTGTACTCCTTGAAACTTAATTATTTTTTTATTTCAAAATCATTTCTACTGCACTATTTCCCATGCTACATGTTTTTATGTGATCCTATATTAAACATTAGAGGGTAGTCCATATTGGTTCTAATTGGTTGCCTGGACAGAAGCCTGAAGGTTTTTCCCTCTAAGCAGTGAAAATGATTGCCTTGCTCCAAAATGCATTCATGTTTCCTCCTAGCTGTGTGCTACCAAAAGGCTCATTTGCCTCCACTGAACAGCTCGTTTCATGCACAGAAGGGCACTCTGAAAAGCAGAGGCACTCACACAAGGACACAAACTGCAAGGCTATTAAAGGACTCGATTCAAAACAATGGCTTGTGTCATTTTAGTGTGCTGCTCAGTGCAGCTGGCAGCACAGTGACCACTCTGGTCTTTGCACACATACACTCACATACTGTAGACACACACCTGCGAAAGCAAAGGTTAAATCATGCGTTGACCTTCGGTGTACACTTTTGCTGTAAATCTAAACTCCTTTAGGGTTTGTAAAAATTCAGGCTGTCGATGCAAAAACAACAGAAGCTTCCTAAAACGAAACAGCTTTTGGCTTTTTCAATATTCTCTAAGCCTCCGTAAGGCAGGAAAGATGATACCCATTTGGGACTCATTGGAGCAAATCAGAATTGTCAGCACTGTGGGTTTTTACCTTTTAAACAGGAAAGATGGATAGATAATCACCACATGCCATTCTGGGGGCCAATTACACAGCTTTGTGTGAAATTGGAAAACCTGTTCTTTCAGAGCCCTAATGGATGTTCTGGTCATTAGTTATTTGAGAGTCTTCTCTGGCTGTAATCAAATGTGAAGCATTGCGTTAAGCGCCCATAAAGGAACAGCTGCCTCTCTAAGTGACCTTCTGTTTAAGAGAACCCAACTGTCAGCCGTATGGTGTTTTGTGACAATTATTATGTGTATATTCATAAAAACAGCCCTTTTCGCAGTGGTTGCATCTCATTTTTATGACTTGCTCTTGGTTGTATTTGCTTTTCTTGGTCTGTTAAGTTGCTATGAGCCTGTCACATACTGTATATCTGCGTGCCTTAACCATCTGTCGTCTCTCAACTCAGGATTTTCAAAGTAAATGTGCAGATATTCGTTCGCTTCTGATTTGGATCCTGATATAAGTATGTTAAATGCTATTCTCTTGTCTGTCTGATGTTTGCTTTTAGGTGACAATCTGACTAGTCAACAGGCCCCGCCTCCTATCCCACCTGCACCACCCCCACATAAGCAGCACCCGTCAATTACCTCCCTGAGCCGGAGCTCACTGGCCAATCAGAGGAGCCCGAGTCCACCCCCCACAGCCGGCCTGGCGGCTGACTTGCAGAGTACGGCGGAATGCGTCCAGCTGCAGGACAGCTGGGTGCTGGGCAGCAATGTGGCCCTGGAGAGCAGGTGAGTGACCCGCTCGATAGCACAACTGGAGAAAAAGGTCCATATGTCAAATTCAATGATTAAGAAAGCTAATGCCACAAAGATGAGCCGAAGTAAACTTTAAGTACCGTATTTTCCAGACTATAGAGTGCACTTTAAAAAAACAAACTTGAAACGTACATATAAAAGCCACACTGGGCTATAAGCCGCTGATATTGATCTTCAGGAGTTGAGCCAAGTCTCTTCATTGTTCTGCATTTTAATGCAGCAAATAAATGTCAAAATACGTGAATTTGGGACATTTGTTCTCCGTCATGCCTGCTGCATGTTGTGCTAAGTAAAAATTAGCTCCTTATTCTTTAATTTCCAACTTTGACTTCCCCTTCTGGCGGTTAGGAAAAATCCACAGAAAAGCCTTTCTTTCTTATAAGCCACATGGTTCAAAGATATAGAAAAAACATTTAATTAATTAGGTATTAAATAGTTAGGTTTTGTTTAATATTAACACGTTTAACTTGTTTAATACATAAAAGTCATTTGTATTTATTGATACCAGAAATTAAAATCTGAGGCAGCACAGTGATAACATTTGTAGCACTGTTTTGCAGTCTTCCACTAAAAAGATGCTTGGTTTGCATCCTAACTAAAGGATCTTTATTGCACCACCTCCACATGAATGCATGTTCTTTGGCTTCATCCCACAGTCCAAAAACATTACTGTTAGGTTAATTGACTACTCTAAAATGCCCTTTGGTGTGTGTGTGTTACACTGTGAAGGACTGGGGACTTTTTAAGGCTTGACCCAGCCTTTCACCTACTGTATAAGCCTGTGACCCTGATAAGCAGTAGGAGATGGATGGAAAATTTAAAAAGCACTGCAGAGAAATTATATTTCATTTTTTTTTTTTGCTATTATTCTTTTTTGTGAAAAGTCATATTCTTAAAGAAAATATGTTTCTCAACTTCCTATTTTTTTTTATTTTATTTTTTGCATCGTTTGGCTTATTTATTCTGTTTCTGCATCCATAAACTCTTCTCTTTAGTCTTTACCCAGTGACAGCTCATAATGTAGAGCCAGGGCTCCCAGTTTATCAGACTGGAGGCATTTTTCATGTCTCTCTCTCTCTCGCTTAGCAAGAGCAGAATAAACTGCTGTAAATAAGTTAGTCATTCATGATTTATGCTCATCATTTTGCACTTCTAAAACTGGAATGCATGGACAGCTTTTCAGCATCTGAGCCAAGCACAGACTCGGATAAATGTAATTTTGTTTCAGAAAAATTGTCCTCTTACAACTTAAGTTGTTTTAGGGTTTTATGCTATAGACTGACTTTCAAAAAGTGAAATGATAATTTTTTATCCCATTTCCCTGATACCCCTAATAAAATACTGTATCACAAATGCAGCGACAAGGTCAGATTTTCTACAAAAAAATAGTAAGTCAAAAACGTGCAAGAGAAACTATGGTGTAAAAGCTATTCAGAGAAGAAGCTATGAAATCAACAGTCACTCTGGGAGAACTGGGAGAATGAAAGCTATTAATTGTGTTCTTTAGAGTACGAGTTTTTATGGTTGAGTGTTGACTGAAACCCATAAAAAATCATTGTTTGTAGTTTGTAACAAGTCTTTTGGCGCACATAGAGAAAATCTACAGAGAAAGTGCTGCGTTCAGATGAGATAATAAATTTACAGTTTTGGCTTAGGATAGGCAATAATACCTTCAAGCCAAAACAACCCGGGTTCTTGTCACAATAATGTGTCTATGAAGAATAAACTCGGGAGATCTGAATATAAACGAATTGCATTTGATTTTAGAAAAGCATTTCTATTTTAAACATTTTTATTGGTTTTGTTTTTTCACAAACAGAAAAAAAAAAATAGAAAATTGTACACTGTGTTTCCTATCATCTTACATGAGCATGTGATACAGAGCAGGAACAAACCACTAAACAAATAAATAAATAAAAGGAGCCGCTGTACAATGTCACATTCACGTCAAATCATGTCTAGAAATGCCTTTCTAAAAACAATGGACACCTTTGTCATATTCTGTCAATTATAATATTAATTACTGTTAAGAATTTCACACAGACTGATGTTTTACACCCTTTATTTTCTTTATTATAATGTTTTGGGTTTTTTTTTGCCAACAGCTGAT
>NW_015150803.1:0-11564 GCF_000732505.1 Cyprinodon variegatus
GGATTTTTGGAGCTATCACTGCATCATTCATCAACCACAGCTGTGTGGCAATATTTTAAATATGAAGCACATCATGGACGTTGTGATGAAGATCGCTTGCTCTGTTCGGGCCAGGAGTTTTCAGAGGCGTTTATTCCGTGCACAGCTCGAGGAGACAGGTGCAGACCACACTAATCTGCTACTGCACACCGACGACATGTGGCTGAGCCTTGGCAGATTCTTTGAAAGATTTTTGGAACTTTTGCCCGAAAATAAAGAGTTCCTGAAACAGTCAACAACCCATTCTGCATACATAGTTTGTACTTAGTATTTTCCTATTTTTACCTGTTTTCCTGGTTAATTTTAATCCATCTGCCAGTTTCTCTGCCAATGCCAATACCCAGTGAAGTTTATCATTCTGAAATAGTGGACTTCCCTATATATATATTTTTTTTTTTTTTCAGGACTCCAGTTTTTGTGTTTGTCTGTTTGTCTTGTCTTCGTGTTGCTCTCCCTTCCACCACCAGGAGGCGCCTGGTTCCGGTCCGCCTCCTCACACACCTGCGGACGGTTACCTCATCACCGGACTGCTCTTAAGCTGCTGGTTGCCACTACCTCGACGCCAGAGTGTTTGCCAGTTTGGGGTACTCTAGCCAAGCTTTGTTTATACTGAGTCTAATCTGGGTTTTTGTATTGCGAGTTTTTGTACTCTAGCCAAGCTGAGATCTCATTGAGTTTGACTGACAGCTTGTCTCCCTGAGATTTAACTTTGTTTTTTCTTTGCCTTTTGGCAGGAAGCCTTCCGGCAAACTGAACCTTTTCGGACCGCCTCTCCCAGGAGGGATCACCTGAGGTTTGGATTCAGCCAACTTTGAGATCGTTGATATCACTCACTGAGTAAGGAAATCATCTTCACCACAAACCGTTCAAGTACCACAGGAAAACTGAGTGGCAACCAGCGTCTGCATCAATCTTCACCGTCCGAGTTCGGGGTGAACCCTGCTTTGCCCTCCACCGAATCAGACAAACTCTGGATGACCAACACACAGATTGGAGTCAAGGATTCTCCACTTCTCTGGAAACGTGAGTCGCAACACAATCTATATATATATATATATATATATATATATATATATATATATATATATATATATATATATATATATATATATATATATATAACAGTGATTCAAATATGACTGTAATTTTACAGTTTTAACGTTTTTTGTTTTTTTTTTTTCATCTCTACTGGACTGTGTGTGTGTATCAATTGGTTTATTTAGATTTTTTTGACTGCACAGCCTTTGTCAGGAGATCTTGACTGCTCTTTTCTGTGGTTTTGTTGTGTCTGATGAGTGTGTGAGAGAGAGATATGGTGTGAAGTTCTTATTAGATTTATTTATCCTGTCCGCTGAAATGCTGCGACTACATCCCCGGATGTTTCCCCAAGAGGCACGGATCTTGTTTCTGAGCTAATCTGAGTAAAATATGCCATACTGGAATTAACCACATAGTGGCAGCATCGGCAGGAAAGCAGCCTGTAGCATTCACGTACAGAAGAGGAAGTTGTCACCACTAGCTGTTGCTAAACAGAAAACTGATGTCCGAGGGATGTGAAGCTCTGACTGACTTCCAGACGTTCTTTGTCCTGGTGTTGTATTAAATTCTGTTCCCCTTGGGTCGGCCTAGCGCATTTGAAGCCAGAGAGGCGGACATGGCGGATGGGACCATTTTCACAGCGGTTCTGATTGATTTCTCACCAAAAACAACTCCTATAATCATGTCACGGTTTAACATCCAGTTTAATCAGCAGCTGTTGTTTACAAAATTGTAAAATAAATAAATAGACAATGGTCCTTTTAAGCCGTTTTTTTTAACGCCAAGAGAATTACTCTTTTTTCCAACTTTTGTCAGTTAAGCCTGAATAAAAATAAAATAAAAGTCAGTCACTAAACACAGTTTTCCAACACGTAGAGTGTATTTATAATTTTGCATTGCTGATATAAGATAATGGAAACTGGCTGATAGCAGGGCACCAAATATTAAGAGTTCCTGCAACGATGGGAGTGTAGACTTTCTGGTAAATCCCGTTCTAATGTAAAATTATATATTATATATATTAAGGACATGTATAGTATATTACATGCTATCACACATATACAGTTTTTGAGATTCTGGAAAAAGTTGCTCTTTATTTCCCAAAGATATGGGAGGAGGATAGGAGACAATGGATATTTTAGCTGCCTGGAATAATCAGTTCCCCCTCCATAACATGGGAAGAAATTAATTCACCTGCAAGTCTTTAGCTGTGTGTATTCCTCTCTTCATTAACAACAAATCCTGTGGATTTGGTGACATTTGATCATTATTTGCCAGAGTTATGAGAGGCGAATCATATATTTTAGCCGCCTGATACAATCTGTTCCCCCTTTGATGATCGTAATGAAATATATTTTCTGTTTAAATTTTTATCTAACAATTCAGAAATGTTAAGAAAAAAAAATCAAAATAAAACCACTGGAATTTGTTTTCCAACTTTGAAAATGTTTTGATTTCCTTCCAGAAAGATTTCTTAATTCCAAATGTCTGGAGCAATGCTACTGCAGAAATTTTGAATTGAGAATTGAAAATACATTAAATAGAGATCATCAAACCAACAGTCATATTTATTTTAACTATTTTGAATTTCAAAATATAAATGAAAAAATGTTTAAAACATAATATAGATAAATAATGACAGTTTCAAAATTCACAGGATTTATTTTTTCCCATGTTTATAGGGGGCATCCACTTATGAGAGACTTTATCTCCATGACCTCAGAGCGCATCTGAACATTTCAGCACCTGTTAGGCAGGGCACCCTGCCTGTAGCTGAAAGTAAGAGCGTGATGCTACCNGATGTCTGTGTGATACAGACTCTGGTTGCGTGCACTGAAGTGTATATGACTGTTACTGTATGTATGTGATAAAACAATATATACAATGGTACTATTTTGTGTTCTATGTGGAAGAACACGGAATATGGTATCAGCGCATTGATCTCACTAGGTTCTGGGAAATATGTTGAATAAAAACAAAGTCACGTTCCACTGAGGTTCTGTTAATTCTATATAGTTAAGTTATGGAAAGAAACATAAAAAAATTGGCAACGAGGTTTAAACGGATCCCCGATGTGCATGTAACGACAGAGAGGGGGAAAGCCTATTGGAAGTGACAGAAAGATAAGAAAAGGAGAAAAAAAATTATCCGTCTGGACACTAATGTGGCTTGCTAACTAACGACCTACAGAGAGAAAGTGAGTAACGAGCACCACACGAAAAATGTTGGGATGCGTTAGACAAATGAACAGTTGTGAAAACGGCACAGAGGACTGGACAACATACGTGGAGTGAGTTGAACAGTACTGCCTGGCTAACAAAGTAGAGGATGAGAGGAAAGTTGTCATGTTACTGAGCGTAATGGGGGCGAAAACGTATAACTTGCCGCGCTGCCTCATTACACCAGACAAAGCAGCAGGCAAAAGTTTTAAGGAGATCACAGAGGTTCACCAAAAACACTTCCAACCAAAGCCCCTTGTCATAGCCGAACGATTCAGGTTTTATAAACGGAATCAGTTAAAAACCAAGTCCACTTTGGAGTACATCGCGGAGCTTCTGCGGCTGTCGGAGCACTGTCAGTTTGGGGAGGGGCTGTCAGATTCGCTGAGAGACCGTTTTGTCTGCGGGCTGCATAATGAAAGCACACAGAAACGATTCCTCTATATCAATGGAAACTGCAGCAAAAGATGCAGGAGAGCTTCAGGGAAAATTCACGGAGCCGTGTTCTGTCAATAAAATGCGTGCACAGCCTAAGGATAAATTACAGACCTGTTACAGATGCGGCAAAAAATCACATAATGCTGCTAATTGCTGGTTTAAGGATAAAGAATGTCTCCAGTGCAACAAAAAGGGGCATATACAGAAAATGTGCAGATCAAAACAATTTAAGAAAAACAAAACATGGAACAAAGACAGGAAGCTGCATAAATTAAATGAGACAGAATCAGCTTCTTCTCAGGAGCATTTGGCATGCCTTAAGCTTTATACAATACAAGCAAGGAGAAATATAAAGATGCTATATCGCTCACTACTAAAGTACAAGGGGTTATTTTACAGATGGAACTGGATACTGGGTCAGCCCTTTCACTGATCTCATATGATGATTACAGAGAGAAGTTCCCAAATCTGAAATTAAAGCACACCTCAGTGAAACTAAAAACATACACAGGTGAAAGAATAAGTCCCTTGGGAAAAATAAAAGTGAAAGTGGAATATGAGAAAAACAAATGCAACCTTGAACTTTATGTTCTGAAAAATGGAGGTGTCCCATTATTTGGACGAGACTGGTGGAAGCACTTCCAACTCAACTGGAAAGAAATAAAATCCATGAAGGTTCTGTGGAGGAAAGACTGAAACAAATAATTGAGGAACATGCTCCTGTGTTCAAAGAAGGAATTTGCAATCTGAAAAATATTAGAGCACAGATCATACTGGCTGATGATGCAAAACCCAGATTTCACAAGGCTCGTCCTGTACCGTATGCTATATGGCTTAAAGTTGAAGCAGAGCTGCAACACTTGGAAGAGCAAGGAATACTCACGAAGGTGGAATGGTCAGACTGGGCAATAGTGTCAGTGAGCAAGAAAACAGGTGACAGCGTGAGAATCTGTGGTGATTTTAAGGTTTCAGTGAACCCAGTACTCTGCGTAGATCAGTACCCACTTCCGCGGACAGAAGACATATTCACTGCAGTGGCGGGTGGCAAACACTTTTCAAAAATCGACCTTGCCCAAGCTTACCTACAGATGGAAGTGGAAGAGGCAACCAAGAAATATCTAGTGATAAATACTCACAAAGGCCTATTTCAATACAACGGACTGGTATTTGGTATCGCCAGTGCTCCTGCAGTGTGGCATCAGGCCATGGATCAGGTTCTAGAGGGCGTTCCAGGAACACAATGTTTTCTGGATGACATTATTGTCACAGGTGTTGATGAAGAAACACATTTAGCTAACCTAGCAGCTGTCCTGGCAAGGTTAGAAAAATATGGACTGAGAGCAAACAGGAAAAAGTGTGAGTTCTTTAAAGATGCCATTGAGAATGGTGGACATCGCATTGACAAGTATGGACTCCACAAAACCAAAGACAAAGTTGAAGCAGTCTTGAAGGCACCAGAGCCTAAAACTGTCAGTGAATTATGCTCATTTTTAGGCTTAATTAATTATTATCACAAGTTTCTACCGAACCTGTCAACAGCTCTGCACCCGCTATATGCACTGTTGCAACAAAATGTCAAGTGGAACTGGACAAAAGACTGAAAAATAATTTAATAGTGCTAAGCAGCTCATTACATCAGATGAGGTGCTAACACACTTTGACTCAAATCTTTCTCTTCGCCTTGCATGTGATGCCTCTCCATATGGCATTGGTGCTGTGCTATCTCATGGAATGTCTGATGGAGTGGAACGACAAATTGCTTTTGCCTCAAGGTCCCTGAATGCAGCAGAGCGTAATTATGCTCAAATAGACAGAGAAGCACTAAATCTAGTGTGTGGAGTGAAGAAGTTCAATTAATATTTATACAGACGACACTTCACCCTGGTCACAGACCACCGACCACTGGTGTCCATCTTTAACCCTCAGAGAGGTGTGCCAACCATGGCTGCAGTACGGTTACAGCGATGGGCTTTGTTCCTTGGCTCACACACCTACAACATTGAATTTAAAGGGACAAAACTGCACAGAAACGCAGATGGACTTTCACGCCTTCCACAAACTTTAAACCACTAAAGAAACTACTGATCCAGAAACTGTGTTTCACATTTCACAAATGGAACCTGTGACAAGTGCTTAAGTAAAAAGAGAAACAAGTCGGGACACAATCTTGTCCAAAGTGTACGATTTTACTGTGAATGGCTGGCCATGTTCTATTGACACTCAGTTCTCTGCATACTTCAGCCGCAAAGACCAGCTATCGGTTTGCCAATGATGTGTAATATGGGGAACCTGTGTCTTAATACCGCCCCTACTACGTAAAAGGTTGCTGAATTCACTTCATGATGGACATTTGGGGGTGGTTAAGATGAAAGGTCTTGCTAGGAGCTATGTTTGGTGGCCAGGCATTGACTGTGAAATAGAGGACATGGCTAAGTCCTGCATTGGTTGCCCGCAGACACTGCGCCAGCCCCAACCAGCACCTGTGCACAGGTGGAAGTGGCCATCCACCCCCTGGCAACGCATCCACATAGACTATGTTGGACCATTTATGGACCAAATGTTCTTGATTGTGGTTGATGCTCACTAAAAGTGGCAAGATTTTTTTTCCTGTAAAGCATGAAACAACAGCCACCACAATCAATGCCCTTAGGTCACCTTTGCCCGCACAGGCCTGCCTCATCAGCTTTTCAGTGACTATGGTCATCAGTTCACTAGAGAAGAGTTCCAGTGTTTTCTTAAGAACAACGGTGTACGACATATCACTTCAGCCCTGTATCACCCTGCAACGAATGGACAAGCTGAACAGTTCATTCAGTCATTCAAGAGGTCCATAAAAGCCAGCCGGACAGAGGGGAGACCTCTGCAACTGAAATCGACAACTTTTTATTGGCTTACAGAAACACCGTTCATGCAACAACTGGACAAACGCCTGCAATGCTTTTCATGGGAAGAAATCGGAGATCCCGTTTGGATCTGTTGAAACCAGACATTCGGCAGAATGTTGAGGACCAATAGCCTTTTCCGGTGGAAACAAGAGGGAACAAAACCAGATCTTTTGACATTGGACAAAAAGTTCTCACCATGGCAGTCTGGCACAATTCTGTCACAGACAGGACCTCTGACATACAATCTAAATGTTGGAGATAACTCAATCTGGCATAGCTCAGATCCTAGATGTGGAGACTCACAAAAATCTGGAGCAACCTGAGGACACATCTACATTTCAAGACTCAGAAGAGTTTACTTTTGCCACATCTCCTGGGGTTCAGGGTTCGGGTCAATCCACCAGTGTGACAACAGCTGAACCTTCCACACAGAGCACCATAGACTCTGGTCGAACAAGTAGACGTTATCCTGAGGGAAATCGCAGAGCACCTCAGAGACTGAATTTGTAGATCATCTGTTCCTTTATAACAGAAGCAATTTAAATGTTAAGAGTAGATAACCGTTTTTGTGCTGCAAATATCTAAAGAGATGTTATGTTTCTGTTTGAGCCAGGTTATTGGATTACCACATTTTGCTAAGTATATTTTTGGTTCGTCAAAGCTGGATGGGAGGAACTGTTATGTATGGGATAAAACAATATATTATTCAATGGTACTATTTTATGTGGAAGAACACCAAATATGGTATCAGCGCATTGATCTTACTGTGTTCTGGGAAATATGTTGAATAAAAACAAAGTCATGTTCCACTGAGGTTCTGTTAATTCTATATAGTTAAGTTATGGAAAGAAACATAACAATGACAACAAAGTAGTGAATCTCTACCTATTTACTTATTTAATTTTATTGTATTTTAAATAGGCCAATGGGCTCATAGGTCTTTTGTCCAAAAAAAAAAACCAACCAAAAAATAAAACAGATTGTCACAGCACCCCCTGTTCAACAGTACTTTGGGCGCCACTGGTAGTGGATGTTCGTTTTCCGGGTGCATCATAAAATTAAGTGGTCCTCCTAATTGTCAATTATTCTGGTGATATGTTTACTTAAGGCCATCCTACATGCTCGTCCCCATTCTCACCTAACCCTCTGAGAAAACGGATTGAAATTAATTCTTAATGTTTAAATTTTTCTCATGCACGGATGCCCTAATATTTAGTTTTGGTGGATAGATAAAGTCAAATTAAAATGATTTTTATTAGATGTGCTACAGTCAGTATTCAATGAATATACTCTCTGCTCAGTGATAGCAGTTGCTGCTTCAGATATCAACAACATTCTATATCATTTCTGGCAAAACATTTAGAATAAGTTTGAAAGTTCCCTTTTTCATCTACGGTATATTTCAATCTGATTTCTCATCAGTGTGTAAGAGTTTAGGGTGATGCACTCTCCTGCAACAGGGGAGGTAATTCTCGACAGGCAGGAATCTCTTGGCATTTATCTGTCCACCAAAAACAATTCTAGGGCATCCATGCATAAGAAATATAAAAAATATTAAGAATATGTTTAAAAGTTCCCTTTTCATTCTTATTTAAATCCATTTTCTCATCAGTGTGCGAGAAGGGAGGTAATTCTCGACAGGCAGGTAATTCTCTGCATAACACTGTGGTGAGTCTGACATAGTGGAAAAATTGCAATTGGAAAGTAAGCTTGAATGAGTGATGCAAACAGCAACTTTTAAACAGAGCTTTTACAAGGAGAAAATGAGCTCGTACATGCTCTTGCACACGTTTAACAGGCGTTCCCTCTTGGGAGTGGGTCCAGGGTTGTGCATATGCATTTTTTTTCTAAGTGGAGAGGGCTGGTCTTTCCAAAAATTTTCTGAAAATCCTCCACTATACCTTTAATGTTCTAGTTTTTTTTATAGAGGTACACAGCTCCAGATATGTAGCCCTCCTCTTGCTCAGATACAGCTCTCTCCCAGTTGTCGACATCCGTGATCTCTACACAAGTCCAGAGCTCTTCTTCCTCCATCTGCCTCATCTCTCTCTCCAGGGAAGCTTTGTATTTCAGGTTATGATGGTTACTTCTTGTTGTCATGCAAATACTGCCACCTAGTGGAAGAATGAAACGGTGCAGTAAAGTGCAGCATGGTTTGTCTTACCTAATGTAAACTGAGCAATAGCATGTTAACATTGGTATTTATATATAACCACTTGAATAAGAAAGAAAGAAAACAAAGCTCTGACCTGGTCTGGTTACATTGCAGAGGTCTCTAATGACATCAAAGGGGACCTGACCAACACTTAATGCTCCGACAATCACAACCACATCAAATCTATCTGCTGGAGGTGAGAAAAGAGACGGTTTTAGCTTAAAAGGACATTGTCCCTGTTTCAGACTTTCATGCTTACATTTAAGTGTTTTTAAACATCGGAAAATAATTAACATATAAAATAGCTGAAAGCAGTGGAAGTAGGGATCCTTCTATAGGTCACAGAGATTAACGATATGACCGGATTTAGGTTTATACCCCACTGTTTGGGTAGAGGCTCCTCTCCAAGCAGGCAACTCTTCAAGTCCTGGTACAACCCACTCTCTCTCGCCTTGTCCAGCATGGCCTTGCTTCCATCCACCCCCACAAAATTTCCAAAACCAAGATTTTTCATCTGATTAACAAAGACATATTTGTGTATTGGTCATACTGGTATAAGTAACTGTCCTAAAAAAGGAAAAATCTTCATTCTAAATGTTTTGATATTTGCTGAAAATATGTTCAAATAAAGGGATCTCCAACAAATAACTTCCTATCAAGAAGAACATTAATAAACAAATAATAAAATTGGATATACTTACTACATTTTAAAAGTGGTGGAGACACTTATGGAATTCATTGTATGAAAACTTGATAAACTACTGTTTACAAGGCAGGTTTTAAAGCTGTCATAAACATTCATAAAATTAGTTATTCTCATTTATTTGGCATTATACCCCTGAAAAATAAAATAAAAAAATAAAAAGAGGAGAAAAAAAGAGGGAAATTTACTGGAGTGAAGAATGTAACCAAAAAGAGAAAAGTGTAATTATCCATTAACACCCAAATTATAGTGTATCCTTCTCTGTTCCGCTGCAAACTCCTCACGAAATGTAAAAAAAAAAAAAGAGCATTTTCAAAGGCTCTGCACAGTCTGCTAGTAAGGCATATGGTCAGCTAGTACAATTGAACTTAACTGACAAAGCCTTCTACAGATATCACGCCACACCAACAGAAGTCTATGCAATCACATTTAAATTTTTTAAACAAATCACTTAAGATTAACTATATCCAGTAGTCTAGTTGTTAAAAAGGGGGGCTGGTGGATTTCTTTCTTTTTTGAAAGCAAACAGCCTAATTAATATAGTCTCTTAACCTAAAGACATATGCATGGTGCGGTTGTTACATGTCAGGTACGCCGGTCATTGACCTTGTCCAAGGCATCTTACAGTAGAACTGCAGTCAGTCCCTGGACTGGCATGGCTATCACCGCCCCTACATAGTTAGGGACAAATTCAGAGGACTAATTTCCCACTGGGATCAGCTTCATAGTCATGGTACGACACTTCTTTGATTTTATTTATTTTGCTCAGGCTACTCCTTAGCCAACACATTGCCAAATGTTGAAAAGGCAATATTATTACTTTTACTGTTAAAATATGGTGGAAATATTACACATTCAGTAATTTAAGGTCACAGGGGATGGTATGGGGGGATGGCTATTTAAGAAGGAGGACGATATTTAAGATTTTTTTTAATAAGGGGGATAACATCCCCGCTCATTCCCCCTCAACTCGAGTACTGTCTAAATTATCTTACGGATTTCACCATATTTCTTAAGTTACAAATAAAATTCTGTGTATATTAGAAACACATTAGAATAATTTCTGGGTTGCATATGTTGACCGAGGTAATCAAAACATGATAAAAAAGAAAACAAACTTAAATGCATTAAAATCAGAAACAACTAAAGCTTATCTGCACTCGCCGTGCTTATCCATTGCAGAATATAACTCCTGAAGTGGTTTTTATACTAAAAAAGTTAAAGTGAAGCAGTTTCAATTGTTTTAAAATCTCCCATAATCAGTTGCTTTGGTTTAACTCCCAAATATATAGATAATCTATTTATTGTAATTGCTCTTTCCTTTTTCCAGCATGTTTGGTCTGCGTCCGCTGTTATAAAGAGTGCATCATAAATAAAGTCGGCTTGGCTTTTATGGAGCTATCTGCGCAGGATTGTTCGAGCACTGTTGAGCTTTGCACCAGAGGGGAGACAGACACATTGTAAATTCAGTGTTACACACTTTAATCTAAAAGCTTTTGATTTAATTCAACATTCAGTGCTGTCGAAGGTGTTTCCCTTTAATGAGTTGATAAAATGGGCTATTTTTATCTTGCAAAAGATGAGAGCGTTCCTCTAACCTGCAGCTCTTTCACTATCAACAGTTATTTAATGCAGATTTAATTTTGGTCTCCAAATAAGCAAATATTAATGTTCAGGTTGAGCTGATAATTGCCTCAACAACCAAGATACTCTAGTCTTTTTTTCAAACTTTTCCTTCTAACAAAATAGTTTACTAAAGTCTACTTCATTTCTTTATATCTCATTCTAACACATCAGTGTAGCAACTACTTACCTGTTTGGCCACCAGTCCTGTACCACATGCCACATCCAACACGACGGCTGCTTCTCTTACACCGCTGAAATGGGTTGCGATGCACTTTGCTGCCACACTTGGTGCACTGTACTCCAAAACAGCCACATCCTTAAAAAAAAAAAAAGATAGTAGAAACTATTGTTGCGCCGATGCCATTTTTGGCCCCCGATACTGATACCCGATACCTGGCTGTGCAGTATTGGCCGATACCATCTGTTTGAAATTAATGTGTGTGTATATGAAGAACTGCATA
>NW_015150803.1:12309-15069 GCF_000732505.1 Cyprinodon variegatus
GATTCTCTGCGAAGCAGTGTGTATAAATGATGAACACTGCTTGACATTGTAAAGCACTTTTCAAAAACTTTTCAAAAACTTGTTTTGAAAACAGAGTATTCAGCAAATCTTACATAAATTATTATTTTCCTGAGTCATTTATGTTGTAAAGGTCTTCTCCTTTTTAAAAGTCAAAAATGAAAAGTACAGAATGCATCAGCAGACATTCCAAAAAAAGATTAAACAAAGGAGTAAAGCTACAAATATAAAACATCTGCTTACAGAAAGAAATTATAGCTTTCATTTATAACGACCTGCAGAAAAATAATAAGACAACAACCAAGGGAAATTTGAAAAACAGTATGCATGACAATGTTTGGATGATTTGTTAACACTTGACATTTTGCATTGAATTTAGAATTTTAGAGAAGCTACAGATTTATTTAAGGAGTGCTGTTATTCCTGGAACATAAAAGAGAGAGAAAAAGCACCCATCCAATGTCTGTTTCTCACCCGATCATAGTTTTCTGCCCAGCAGTTGTAGAAGCTGACCTTCTCATCTGATGTGGTGCTTTTATGAGCTGACAAAAGGACAGATTTTACTCTTTCAAATGCTTCACTGTCGGCAGACATTATAAAGACCTGTTGAAGAAATTAATATTTAAAAAAGGAAACAAATAAAATTTAGAAACTATATCAATTAAATTAGGATTATTTACAAAACATCAGATCAAACGTAGCAGAGCAAAGTTTTCCTGATAGTGAGAACTCTATAGTTGTCATCACTATTATGACATAGCAAGTGTAAGTAAGTAAGTAATGTTTATTTATATAGCATCTTTCACAGACATAGAGGTCACAAAGTGCTTTACAAAATTACAATAAAAATAAAAATACATTTAAACTCACAAAAGACATGGTCATAAAACTAGGATGTAGAATTAGGACCAACTAGATTTTTTTTTTTCTATTTCAAGAATAAAGTCGTAACATTATGAGAATTAATTCTTAAAATTATTAGAATAAAGTCGCAATATTACGAGAAAAAAGTCAAAACGACAATAGTCATAAAATTACGAGAATAAAGTCTTAATACTAAGAGAATAAAGTCGTAAAATTACTAGAATAAAGTCGTAAAATTAAGTTAATAAATTTGCAATGAGAATAAAGCCAAAATTACAAGAATAAAGTCGTAAAATGAAGAGAATAAAGTTGCAACGACAATAAATTCATAAAATTACAAGAATAAAGTCGTAAAATTAAGAGAATAAAGTTGCAACGAGAATAAAGTAATAAAATTACAAGAATAAGTCATAAAAATAAGAGAATAAAGTCATAAAATTAAGAGAAAAATGTCCTAAAATTACTAGAAACAAGTAGTATTTTATAAAAACTCCTATAAGAAACACTTTCTTGCCTAAAATGAGGAATGTCGAACATTATGTTAAGTTATAATTTTGCTCTTACTTTATTTTACAACTTTATTCTCAAAATAAAAGAAAAAATCTATAGCCTTGCCCTAATACTCCGTGTTATAAAACAAGCTGTAATCTAGTAGAATTAAAATGCTTTCTTAAACAAATGGTTTTCCTTTTGCTCTTAAAAACATAAACAGAATCAAGTAAACACAGTAATTGTAATGAAGTTTTACAGCTTCTGAACTAATATGTTCTGCTATAATAACATGAGAGAACTGGGTGAGTTTGCTTAACAACAAATGAGCAGTTTCATCCGTATTAACAATAAAGGACTGTGTTTTTTTTAAACGTATTATAAGCGATAAAGTGACACGTGTGCAACAGCAGATTGTTATGCTCCTATTGTGATGCTATGGAGAGTAAAACATGTGGTCTAATCTCCGGAAGTAAATATGGCAATACTTTGACTATAATGGCTTTCTGCATTCAATTTATGATCAGTACATCTGCAGTATATAATGCATTAGCAAAAAGATGCTTGATTATTTTGTTTGTTTTATTTCATTCTGGTTCATGCCATGCTAAAGGAAAATTGTGTAACCTCTCCTGTCTATTGCACCATAATAGATTTAGTGTGAAGTTAAAAGTAAGTCCGCTTTAGTAGAGGGAGGTTGGTGTGAACACATGCTTAGATATACATCAACACATGCTTTCTAATTTTGCTTATTCATAAGATTTCCTTTTATTTTACTTGTCTCGTCGCAAATCTTCCTTTTGTTATTCTTTTTTTAATGGCTGTTGAGAAAGAGCATACAGGTATATTACCGCCACCTTCTGTAATGGAGTATGAATCGGAAATCTTATTTTAGAAAGACATTTTGTTTAATTTTTTTAATGGTATTTGAAGTAATTCTCTTACCCTTAAGTTTTCTTGACCTTTTACTGACAAAAATATTTTCTCTCGTAGCCGCACAAGCTATATGGGATTATGGGCTATTCCCTCAGTAAAAACTGTCAGGGTGAACGGCGTTCCAATACAACTTTTATTCATATGAGCAAACAGACCTCAGGTGTAAACGCTAGTCTTAACTTCCTTATACATCTTTGTGTTTTTAATAGATTATTAACCAGTTAGTTCTGCTTCGAAAAATATAATTATTTAGCGTCGGTGTTTAACGCTACATCTATTGACACTTATATTTCCGACAGCCTTGAAGCAGACACTTTAGTAGAGGGAGGCTGGGGGGAATACACTTGCTTACACACACACCAACACATGCTTTTTAAGAGCTTTATTTTCTTATCTCGTCGCAGATCTTCCTCTTCTTATTTATTTATTTATTTATTTATTTATTTATTTATT
>NW_015150803.1:15276-34662 GCF_000732505.1 Cyprinodon variegatus
TTAAATTGTATTTGAAGTAGTTATCTTATCCTATGGTTTTCTTGATCTTTTGAAGATTTCTGAAAAAATTACTTCCTCTCATAGCCGCACAAGCTATATAGGATTATGATTTTTCCCTCAGTAAAAACTGTCAGGTTGAGCGGCGTTCCAATACAATTTGTCACTCACATTACCAAACAGCCTCCACTAGTCAACTCTACTTTAAACTTCCTTATACATCTTTATGTTTTTAATAGATCATTAACCAGTTAGGTCCGCTTCGGAAAATACTATATTTCGCTTCAGTGTTTAACGCTACATTTATTGAGACTGATATTTCCGACAGCCTTGAAGCAGACACAGGCGCCATGGCGTTATTCCTGACTCTTCCTGCCCCCGCCTTTAGAGTAACTGGGAGTCAAAACAAAAATCTTCTGGAAAGTCCTTCTGATTTTGAATAGCCTGCTAACTAGCTAAAACACGACAGTTTGAAACTTTCCCCCAAACTTTATCAAAACTTCGGGTACATAATCATTATGGAGGCCTTTCTAAGGCTCCAATGCTGCTATAACTTGTTATGGACTGTTTTTTTGTCTTAACCGTTGGGAGGGGGGAAAACGCAGTTTAGTGAGAAAAGTTAGCTTAGCATCGGAAGCTCCAACCAACACAAACACAAAAGCCCAGCCTCCTCTGATCCTTTTTGGACGGCAGAAGCTGAACTCTACTCCCCGGTAATAGGGCCTCCTCTTCTTTTATATCCTCACCTTTAAGCTGCTCTTTCTATTCATATGTAAAACTAACTGAAACTTTGAATTCAGGATGCTTTATATGAAGAAAGTTAACACAATTAATTGTTTTCTGTATGCTGTTACTCTTCAGATGTGGTTTTTATGATGTCCCTCTTAGGAAACCTCTTTTATTTCCACAGCTGTCCAATCTAGAATCACATCAAAATGTCCATCCTGGGGTTGAAGAAGAAACAGCCAAAGACTTTCAAAGTTAAAGTCATCACTATGGATGCTGAGATGGAGTTCAGCTGTGAGGTTAGCTCTAAATATCTAATCACATATGTACTGGTTTCTTCAAAACATAAAATAGCATGTTTATATTTATCACACAGAAGACAGATGAGCTGCAGTTCTGGAGGATAATATTAGCTTTAGGCATATGCTAACATTCATTAACTTTATTAAAACTTTCTTTGATAGAAAAGCACAACATAGCTCCTGAAATTGTTTTTTCTTGTATTTATTACCCNGGCATATGCTAACATTCATTAACTTTATTAAAACTTTCTTTGATAGAAAAGCACAACATAGCTCCTGAAATTGTTTTTTCTTGTATTTATTACCCAGTAATTATCCCTATTCATTTCCCAAATAATTCTGATTAGTGTTCCTTTCTTCGCTAAAGTAAACCATCCCCCATCATGACTCCATTATGGTTCATTTTTCTACCTCTTACACATAAAGATCAGGGTTGTTGAGTGCAGAAGTAATATTTGTTCTGTCTTTGTTCTGGCGTAACTATCAGTAAGTAGAGACTGCAGTGGCTTAGGGGCCCCCAACCTCTTAGGGGCCCCGTCACTGACACCTGGTAGGCCCCCAACGCAATTGTTGACTAGGACGTCTCTTTGCAGATGTAATGGTGTGAAAAATTCCTCTAAAACCCACCTGATATTAAATTGACTGACTGAACCGTATTTATACCGCAGCACATGGCAGATTTCACCATGATGGTGAGCCGAAGCAGACAGTGGTACTTTTAATTACTATGTTAATAACTGTGTATAGTTCATAAGACGGCTGGTCAAAAATACACTAATATAATATGTTTCAAATCGCAATAAAGTTCTTAAAAGAACAACGTATTTGAGTATTTTATTTTGTACAGTACGACTTGGAATTATGGGTAATCCAGAGCGTAGATTAAAACCATAACCGTTACGTACAATGTGTTAGCGACGATGGATACCAAAAAGAGGTACTTAAGCAGATTCTAGACCTTTTAGCTGACCCTGCTCTCCTCTGGTTTAAGGCATGACATACAGATGTGACGACAGAGCTGCTTAATTCACAGCCAAACTAAAACAAACATGCAATTTCTACTACAAAATATTAAACAACAAAAAAGGAAAATTGTTTCCTCTAGTGAAGCTGTGCACTTTTCATGAAAAAATAAATCTCTGTCCCGTTTTCAGTTAGTTTGATTTTGTGTATTTAGATAAAGAAATAATCAGAAAATTATAATGTCTAATAACATAGTCAGAACAACTTTAGTGCAGAACTAAACCTGAGAATCTAGCTTGCTATGTTACCTTTAAGCTGCTTCTCTGATCAATCATCTCCTTTGCAAGCCTGTCAGAGTAGCTATATTGACTTTGTTGATGTGCATGTTTCATTTGGGGGTGTTTGATAAATATGTTTAGTTTGACTGATCGTGATTTAATATAAAACTATACAAGCAATAAATTACAAACAGATGGAATCTATGTCCTGTATATGTGACTGCTGCAGGCAGTTGGATAAAACTACAAAAAGAAGTTAAATATAAATTGTACAACCTTAGAAACTATGTTTCATTTTCCTTCAGCTTCAGAGAGATCCATTATTTTGTGTCAGTCTGTTGGATAAGATCCTAAATTATTACATTCAGGAACATTGTGGATGACAGAGTTGAAGGTTGTTTAAATAGTTTTATGTTGCACAGAGGCGCTCATGATGTGCACAAGTTTTCTTAGTTATGACAACCTGTGAAACAAAATAACTCATACCTCCTAAAACATGACAGATTAGTCAGCTTTGCCCCCAGGGAAGTATTTAGCAGACTGGTGTCCACACAGGTTCTGACTCATTTAGCTTTATGATCAGTTAAAGGTGGAATTTTACAGTCTGAATAGCATTTAGAGTCATTAGTCTCTGTGGTTAAAGATACAATCCTCAGTCTGTCTATCCATCATAACCTTAAAATGTGAGAATTATTAGGAGTTGGTTAAAAAAAATTGGATCTCCTTTAGTGTGCTGTCATCAGTTTAAAATAATTTAGCACAGGATATGGGCAGATTTTCCTTTTCTGTGTCTCTGATCAATCAAACTTGTACCAGCTTTATTTGTTAAGGTTTATTTGACTTCATATACTTTTTTTCTGTCCTTGTAAAGTTGTTAAGTTAAGTTCAAGATAGGTGTTTAAAACAAAAGATCAGTGTTGCACCTAATCTTTCCTGCAGAGGGCAGGAGCGTCCCTGGTAGTAGGAAGCATGTATTTGCTGCTTAGTGTTGAGAATGTTGTCAGAAATGCTTTGTTCTTCAGGTCTTTGCATGTTTAACCCCTTGCTCTGGTTGTCTCAGGTCAAATGGAAGGGTAAAGACCTGTTTGACCTGGTGTGTCGCACAGTTGGTTTGAGGGAGACCTGGTTCTTCGGACTCCGGTACACGGTGAAGGACACCTACGCCTGGCTCAAACCTGAGAAACGGGTGAGCAATGGGCGTCATCTGTTTGAATAAAGTCTCACCGATTGGGATTTTCCTCTAACTCTTCACTGCAATATATGAATGAACATTTTGTTTCTTTCTTTTTTTTCATTTCTTTTTTCCACCAAGGTTCTGGACCAGGAGGTTCCTAAGGACTCCCCCATAACGTTCCACTTTTTAGCGAAATTCTTCCCTGAAAAAGTGGAAGAGGAACTGGTCCAAGAAATTACACAACACCTGTTTTTCTTACAGGTAGCAACACTTAACAATTTAGTTGAACATGTTTTGCCAGTGAAGTGATTAAATTTTTTTAATTTAACATTTATTAAAATATGATGATCTTTATTTGTAATTGAGAAAACTTTTTCAAACTTTTATTTTAGGTAAAGAAACAGATATTAGATGAAGAGATTTTCTGTTCTCCTGAAGCCTCAGTCCTTTTGGCATCGTATGCTGTCCAGGCAAAGGTAGGACAAAGCTAAACTGCTTTCTGTTTTCTTTTGTTATCACACATTTAATCTTAATATATGTTTAATAACCATATATCTATATTGGTTAACAATAAAGCATATCTACATCAACATTAAAACATCATGTCTCTTCCTCCAAGTATGGAGACTATGACCCAAACTTTCACAAGCCCGGCTTTCTTGCACAAGATGAACTGTTGCCAAAAAGGGTAAGCAAACAAACGATATCAAAGTTTTTGTGAAAATGGGGCTAATTTGTAGGCCTGGCTTTGAGATTAGCCATTGTTTTCCTGCTTTATATCAGGTTCTAATGCAGTACCAAATGACAGCAGACATGTGGGAGGAGAAGATCACAGCTTGGTACGCCGAACACAGAGGAATCGCCAGGTAGGACCAACCGAACACAAACAACTTTGTAAGTCTTAGTTCCATTTGTCAGGCTTTGGTTGATTGACATCCTCCTCTTTTGTTCAGAGATGAAGCTGAGATGGAATACCTAAAGATTGCTCAGGACCTAGAAATGTACGGTGTTAGCTACTTTGCCATTACTGTGAGTGTTGGGGACTGTAACGTAATAACAATATTCCCTGCTGGTATAAAAAGCATTAAGCCTTTAAAGTTTCTGTCATGACGATTCACATCAACAGCAAAATAAGAGGGACACAGACCTTTTACTGGGTGTCGACGCTCAGGGTCTTCATATCTATAACCCCAACAACAAACTCAACCCAAATAAGTCCTTCCCATGGAGCGGGATCCGGAATATCTCCTATAGTGAAAAGGAGGTAAGTCCAACAGGAATTATGAAACAGCCTATGTGTTTTCAAAATTTTTCAGAATTTTGAAAGTTTTGTAGAAGTTAGGCCCATGATTTAATTGTGTTCATTTAGCTCAGGCATCCCCAANTTTATTAAAATATGATGATCTTTATTTGTAATTGAGAAAACTTTTTCAAACTTTTATTTTAGGTAAAGAAACAGATATTAGATGAAGAGATTTTCTGTTCTCCTGAAGCCTCAGTCCTTTTGGCATCGTATGCTGTCCAGGCAAAGGTAGGACAAAGCTAAACTGCTTTCTGTTTTCTTTTGTTATCACACATTTAATCTTAATATATGTTTAATAACCATATATCTATATTGGTTAACAATAAAGCATATCTACATCAACATTAAAACATCATGTCTCTTCCTCCAAGTATGGAGACTATGACCCAAACTTTCACAAGCCCGGCTTTCTTGCACAAGATGAACTGTTGCCAAAAAGGGTAAGCAAACAAACGATATCAAAGTTTTTGTGAAAATGGGGCTAATTTGTAGGCCTGGCTTTGAGATTAGCCATTGTTTTCCTGCTTTATATCAGGTTCTAATGCAGTACCAAATGACAGCAGACATGTGGGAGGAGAAGATCACAGCTTGGTACGCCGAACACAGAGGAATCGCCAGGTAGGACCAACCGAACACAAACAACTTTGTAAGTCTTAGTTCCATTTGTCAGGCTTTGGTTGATTGACATCCTCCTCTTTTGTTCAGAGATGAAGCTGAGATGGAATACCTAAAGATTGCTCAGGACCTAGAAATGTACGGTGTTAGCTACTTTGCCATTACTGTGAGTGTTGGGGACTGTAACGTAATAACAATATTCCCTGCTGGTATAAAAAGCATTAAGCCTTTAAAGTTTCTGTCATGACGATTCACATCAACAGCAAAATAAGAGGGACACAGACCTTTTACTGGGTGTCGACGCTCAGGGTCTTCATATCTATAACCCCAACAACAAACTCAACCCAAATAAGTCCTTCCCATGGAGCGGGATCCGGAATATCTCCTATAGTGAAAAGGAGGTAAGTCCAACAGGAATTATGAAACAGCCTATGTGTTTTCAAAATTTTTCAGAATTTTGAAAGTTTTGTAGAAGTTAGGCCCATGATTTAATTGTGTTCATTTAGCTCAGGCATCCCCAATGTCGTTCCTCGAAGGCTGCTGTCCTGCAGGTTTTAGAGGTTTCCCTGCTTTAGCACAGCTGATTAAGATGACTGCAGTTGAGAAAAAGCCTGTTAATCAGCTTTCAATTAAAATCAGCTGTGCTGGAGCAGAGAAACCTCTAAAACCTGCAGGACAGCGGCCCTCTAGGACTGACTTTGGGGATGCCTGATTTAGCTTAAGCTGGGCTTACACTGTGTGATTTTTATTTTTGCCCAATCCGGGCTCACTTTCCAGTCGTGCGATAATTTTACGATTGGGCTGACTTTCAGCCTGATCGTGGGTGCGTCGTATAGTGTACAGGGGGTAACGGGGGGCCATCAGCCTCTAACGACCACCTCCCATTCAGGAATCGGGAGATTGGGAGAAAATCAAAAATGTTTGATTTTCAGTTGCCTGTCGTGGGCAAATCGATCAGTGCGCAAACTAGGATTCTTCTTCTTCCTCTCAGATGAAAACATAGAGGCATGGTGGTGGTGCAGGGGAAATGGAGTTCTTCCTGTAAAATTGACAGACTATAGTAGCCACGTTTGCTAAGCCATGTCTTTGTCCAAATATGTCGTCGCCTTTTCTTTTTAGGGCTTTCGCACAAATTGCCGAGGCCACATGTTTCACTCTAGGGAGCTTCATCTTCCTCTTCTACTTGTTTGGCTTCCTGATAGACGAGTCCGAGTAGCGTCATCTCACTGCAGAGCTGAGTCCGACCTGTTTTTTAGACATAAAGTGTGAGCAGGTAGATCAAACGTCGGGCCGCACAGTGCAAGAACATACATCGTGAGCTGTGTACTCCCACTGTACGAAAAAACCGCAGGGTTTCGTTGTGCAGTGTGAGCTGTAGCTGCGTGCAACAATTGAAAAAAATCGTAGTGTATGCCCGGCTTTAATTATCTAGATTTTGACGTGTTAGAATTTACATATTTGCCTTTTTTCTTTAATTTTTATTAATACATAAGTCCAGAGCAGGAACCATTGTATTTGCATTTGCTTTATCACCCATAAATCTGGCTCACAAGCAGAATCACAATTGTGGGTATTCAAGCTTTAAAACCCTTTCAGTGCTGCTCACGTTGCAGCATACACAGTTGTTTGCTATGCTTATCTTAGCATCCAGAACTGCAGCACAATTTCTACAGCCAGGCTGCATCGAATCTGATGATGAACTTTAGAGCAGCAAGTTAGTCCACATCTAAATAAACAAACAACTCCCTGGTAAAACAGGGTACAGCATGGATTATTAGTCTTACCGGCTCTAAGATAAAAAGTAGCGTCAATGCATTAATTTTGCATGTCGAATAGCAAATGTTAAGCTCTTCTTAAAGGCAGTGCTTTCTGCATGATTCTACCATCATACTCATCTTGTCAGTTTTAGAAGTGGAACTTAAACTCCTGTTTACAGCACATTTTAATGGTAGTATTAGTTGCTCCTAAATTTTTTAACATTATNCAGTGTGAGCTGTAGCTGCGTGCAACAATTGAAAAAAATCGTAGTGTATGCCCGGCTTTAATTATCTAGATTTTGACGTGTTAGAATTTACATATTTGCCTTTTTTCTTTAATTTTTATTAATACATAAGTCCAGAGCAGGAACCATTGTATTTGCATTTGCTTTATCACCCATAAATCTGGCTCACAAGCAGAATCACAATTGTGGGTATTCAAGCTTTAAAACCCTTTCAGTGCTGCTCACGTTGCAGCATACACAGTTGTTTGCTATGCTTATCTTAGCATCCAGAACTGCAGCACAATTTCTACAGCCAGGCTGCATCGAATCTGATGATGAACTTTAGAGCAGCAAGTTAGTCCACATCTAAATAAACAAACAACTCCCTGGTAAAACAGGGTACAGCATGGATTATTAGTCTTACCGGCTCTAAGATAAAAAGTAGCGTCAATGCATTAATTTTGCATGTCGAATAGCAAATGTTAAGCTCTTCTTAAAGGCAGTGCTTTCTGCATGGTTCTACCATCATACTCATCTTGTCAGTTTTAGAAATGGAACTTTAACTCCTGTTTACAGCACATTTTAATGGTAGTATTAGTTGCTCCTAAATTTTTTAACATTATCAATGGAAGAAATTTTGCTATAATAAATGTTCTTTACAGTTCTCACTTCTAAAGAAGTAGATTTTCAAAGAAGTTGTATAAAATATGAGGAGTTTCTAAAATAAAACAAAAAAAATTACACAATTAAAACGTTCAACCCAATCTGACGGTTAAATAATTTAAATAAACAATTAATAACTATACATATTTGTATAGCTGTGCTCATATGTGTATTTATTCAATCATTTAAGAGCAAAAAGTTGTTTTTTTTATTGATAATGTTGTTTGATCTGTATATTATGTTAGATTAATTTCAATTAACTGATTAAAGACCCTATAAATAACTACTAAAATATTTTGATCAGGTCCCACAACTAGTGTTTTCCAACTTTGATGTCTTGATTTTGATTTTGTTACTTTGCCACCAAAAACTGACACACATTGGTAGGAAAATGAAAGGTGGCTTTCAATTCAATTCACTTTATTTATATAAGGCCAATTCACAACACACATCATCTCAAGGCACTTTACAGTTCAACCAGATCATACCGTCAAATTGAAAATTTTCTAACTAAGAAAAACCAGTTGATTGCATCGACTCAAAGGCAATCCCTTTCCTCATTTATTTCGTTTGCACCTTTTTTATTTACTTCTTCAGAGTATATTTTTGAAAAACACATTTTGTTGCTACTACTGCTGCACGTCTTTTAAATCTATGTCACATTCTGTTTCAACCTCTAGTGGATTTGTATTCAAATTGACCTCAAATTTTTCTTAGATTTGATTGACAGCACATGCAAGCAGCAGTTCTGAAATTCTTCTTTAAATAAAAGGTTTGCTTTTGCCATCTGCTCCACAATTACGTGCCACTTGCTGTTTTATTTATCACATCATATCCTAATGTAAGAAATAAAATGGTAGAACTCATTATGCATGGCATTTTAATTCTTTTATTGATACTTTGTTTTTTTTTTCCTAAATTCAGTTTAAAAGTTCAAAGCATTTGTTAAATGTACCAAGATTATTATGGGGAAGCAGTATATGACTCATGAAATGTCTGACTAATACTTGAATGAAGTCAGCTCTTCATAACCTCCTCTTATCCTCCCAAAGGGGAGGATTAGTCTCCTTATAAACCATTTATGAGCTGGTCAAATTCTACTTGTGTAAATATCACAGTTAGGAGTTTCTTTGCTTGAAATAGGGAAAAAAGACCAGAAGAAAATCTATACTTCAGGACATAACGTAAAAACATCTGGGTGGGAAATATCGTTTAGAAATGTGTTCAGAAAAGCGCTGCTAAACACTACTAAAGAAATAAAAATACTAGAAGGTAGGATCAGTTCATGTTTGTCATTTTGGCGTCTTTAACAAGAACACAAAAAAATTATTACTGATATAAGATAACCGTCCGAACATTTTCTTACAGTTCACAATTAAACCGCTGGATAAGAAGAAAGATGTTTTCAAGTTCTACTCATCACAGCTGCGTGTGAACAAACTGGTAGGCTTTAACTTCTTTGGCTGAATCGGTTATCTGCTGTACAGGATGTGTTGGAAGTAGCTGACTTTGCTGCTGTTGGGTTCTAGATCCTGCAGCTGTGCATCGGGAACCATGATCTGTTCATGAGGAGGAGGAAAGTTGACTCAATCGAAGTGCAGCAGATGAAGGCTCAAGCTAAAGAGGAGAAGGCCCGCAAGAAGGTTGGTGCTCAGTATGCTGGCATCTTCTGCTGTGAGGGAAGGATGGGATTCTATTAAAACACTTTCAAGGTCTGAATTGAAGAACACAGAAAAACATGGAGACCTTATTTATAATTTATATCTTTGTTTTTTTCCCTTCATTTGTTAATTCAGTCCTTCCTCACATCTTCCCTTTTTTTTATCCTTCACTTTCTTTGTATCCTTTCTCTACTTTTTCATTATATCTCTCCTTCTTTTCCTTCTTTCTTTCCTCTCTTGTTTCTTTTAGTTATTCCTGTTGTCCTTCATTAATTTTGTCTTCCTCCCTTTTATCTCCCCTTCCTTCTTCTGACCTTCCTGTCCTCAATCATGTTTATATGGTTCTTTCTCTTTGCCTTATTTTCTTTCCTTCTGTCATTATTGATCTGTTGCTTTTTCCTTTATTTCCATCTTGTTTGCCTTCTCTTTTTTCCTTGACCTTTACTGCCTTTGATTTAAAAACTTGATCTTGACCCAAATATCTCCAGTAAATGTAATGCAAACGTTTGGATTCATATTTAAAAAGTGGTCCTAAGAGGACTTGAGGGAAAGCCATTGCATTTTGATACACCATACCATAACAACTGTATTTTTAAAGCACTTTAAACACCCAACAGAACCAAAGAGCTTTACACAACCCTAAGATACAAACTGTCAACATAAAGCAATAAATAAAGTTGTGTATAAATATAGTACCATATTTTCGCGACCATAAGGCGCACCGTACTAAAAGGCGCAGTCTCAGTTATGTGTGCCATTACTGTATTTAACACACACATAAGGCACACCGGACTATAGGGCGCGTTTTTATATACAGGTACATGTCCTCTACTACCTTTAAATACCTCTACTGCGTATTTAAAAATAGAGCGGGAGCAAAACTGAGTATTTTTGTGCTTTATTCATGTATTTATTACAAAGTATTAATCAAACCTGGGAGCTGGCCGTGAGACAGACACATGGCTGATGACACAGAGCGCAGTGATCACTCCTCTGAAACAGTTTATTGACGCATAAATTAACTTAAAATGCAGAAATCTGCCGGCAGAGTATGTTGGCTTTTATTATCCTGGTGCCTGCAGTTTAGATTGTACCAGTTAGTTCTGACGCGCGGCTGAAGCAGCTTTGCTGCTCTGGCTGCGCAGTGCAAAAGTGTGTCTGACGCGCGTTGGGCGGAGCTACTCTATCCTTTCTTTGCCTTGCAGCTGTATTTGCTGTGATCAGTGGGAATAAAGTAGTTTTAATATGTTTTTAAGTGGGAAAATCCACCTGAAAACTTAATTCAACAGCAGCCTCTGGCCGGGTCGCCTCCTCGCGGTCACCGCGGCAGCTGGCAGGTGTTTTTCATCAAAATAATCCAAACTGCAGGCACCAGGATAATAAAAGCGAACATATTCTGTCAGCAGGTTTCAGCATTTTAAGTTATTTTAGGCGTTAATAAACTGTTTCAGAGGAGTGATCACAGCGCTCTGTATCATCAGCGATGTGTCTGTCTGTCATTGGTTGATGCGGTGCGTCGAGCAGCAAAAGTTTAATTTTTCCATCTCGAGCTGCTTCAGCTATGGCCTGCTGCTCAATACGCGCTGCGGGACCTTTTGCAGCGCCTTGACGCGCGTCAACCATTGACTTTGCATGTAAACTCCTGCTGCGTCTGGTGTGAAAGCAGCATTACTTTGAATGGCCGGTTCACACTGATGTCGAGCGGTTGAAGTTCCTTTGTCAGATCTCCCGCAATAACAGCAAGCACTGCGTTCATTTGTTTAACCATGTTTTTCACATAAGCTGTGAGATGGGCACGCATGGAGTCACAGATTAACAGCGATGGTGATGCATGGAAAAAACACCTGGTCTCCTTACATTCACCTCCCTCAGCCACTCTTTCATCATCTCCTCGATGAGGAGTTCTGCATAAAGCACATACCTGTTCTTTTATACACAATCCACGCCCACACATCCCCCTTTAACGTTCTCATGGTGGTCTCAAACGTCCGCAGTAACAACACACATAGGGCACACCACACATTTTGAGGGAAAAAAAAGACATTTATATGCGCCTTATTGTCTTAAAAATATGGTAATTAAATAATAGCCGTAATAAAAGAAACACAGTAAGACTAAATCAACATCTCAGATTTTGTCAAAAGCCACAGAAAAGAAAGGGATCTTAAAAAGAGAGAATAGAATCAGAGAGTGAAGAGGCCTGTCTAACGGCCGAAGGAAGGTCATTCCACAGCTTTGGGGCTACAACAGAAAAAAACATGATCACTTCTGAGCTTTCATTTTGTCTTTGACACCTTCAGTAACAACTATCAGCTGATCTAAGGGAACGAGAGGGTGTGTAGGGATGTACAGCAGCAGCTCTGACAGGTAGGGCGTCAGCTATAAAAGCAAATAAAAGGATTTTAAAACGAATCCTAAAATGCACTGACAGCCAATGCAAACAAGCTAACAGGAGAAATATGAGCTAATTTACTTGTACCTGTTAAGAGACGTGCAGCAGCATTCTGTAGCTTCTGAACCTGGAAAAATGTAATAATCACTGATACCTTTATATAGTGCATTATAGTAACCCAGCTGAGTGTTTGCAAAAAAACATGATGTGAAAGGATAGGCTCAACCTTTGCTAGCTGCCTCAAGTGGAAAAAAGATGGATTTTACAACATCTCTAATGTGAGTTTTTGAACTTAAGACTAGCGTCTATTTTAACCCCTGAATTTTTTAAATAATAGTCCTGACATATTCGGCCATAGAGCCAGTATCAGTCATTGAGTCTTCCCTTGAACTACAAAAAAACACCACCTCTGTCTTTTCGTCATTTAGTTTTAATAAATGTAGGGATCTCCAGGCTTTCAAGGCTTCCATACATAAAAGCAGAGACCAAAGAGAAGTGGAGTCAGTTTTTTTTTTAGGGGACATACATTTGTGCGTCATTGGCTTGGCAATGATAAGAAATCCCAATATTTCCTAAAAATAGACCCAATAGGGGGGAGCTACTACATGAAGAGGAAAGTCCAAAACTGAGCCCTGCTGGACAGCACAAGATAAGGAAGTAGAGGAGGACATGTGACCATCCAGACAGACACAGAATGTAAGTTTGGCCAAATAAGATTTAAACCAATCTAAAGCAATGCCCACGAAATACCCACCCACTGCTCTAAGCCAGAAAGTAAGATATGTGGTCAACTGTGTCAAAAGCAGCTGATAGATTTAACAGCACAAGAACAGAGGGATCCTAGGGGACTTTCTTAATTAGAAGTTGGAGGACTCCATGTTTTAGATTTTCAGGAACTAAACCTGAAGACAGTTATTCACAACAGAAACGCATCTTTCAATAATCAAGGTGGAATAGCATCATCCTCAGAACCTGTTGGCCTTAAATGACTGTCTCCTGCAAAGGCAGCAAGGTCACGGCTTCAAAGCTGTGGAAAACAGAAGCAAAAGGTATAAAAACTAAATGGGTCCTGAGCGGAGGGATGATTTGGGCCCTAAGAGAAGTGACTTGGTCAACAGAAGAGTGTAAGACGCTTTCACATACAGCAGGTGATGTCTCTGTACAGCTATGTGGAGCATTTAGAACAAAGGCAATGATTTTAGATAAAACAGACTGATTGTGACTGGTACAACTTCATTTGATAGGTGTCGTCTTTTACAGTCTTTTGGTAACAGTACTAGCATTCCTTTAATATCAGGAGCGACTCCTGTAATTTGTCTGTTTTCCATTTATCCTTAGCACTGTGACAGTCTCTCCTGGCAGCTCGAGAGTCATCATCTATCCAGGGTTAATCCCTGGTTTTAGAGTGTCTAATTTTTAATGCTACGACTGAATCTAGAACAACTTTTCTTGTAGAATAAAACCATTTGCTGAGATCCTAGTTTTTAATTGTTACAGTCTCTGGGATGGTACAGTTCTGATTAAAAGCAGATGAGAACTGACCAGCAGTAGAAGGGTTGAGAACAAGACTGAGCCGAGTTGCAGCACAAGGTTTTGCTTTGTTACAGGATAAGTCTATCCTAAATAAAACTGGCATGTGATCTAAAAATAATGGGCCACTGATCACCCAGATAGAAACCGGTCGATCATAAGATAAAACCAGATCAAGAGTGTGTCCATGCACATGTGTAGGACCAGTCACAGACTGCACACCATTAAAAGAATCAATAACATTGAGAAAAGACTGAGCCATATGTAAAGCAGGGCAACCGACAGGAATATCTTAGTGACTTTTCCTCCTCCTCCATCCAACTTCCATGGAAAATTTAAATGGCTGTTCTCCTGAAAGGTGATATGAACTGTGCAAAAACATCTGTATGTTTGAAGGAACTCACCATTTTTAGAAGTTATTTACTATAAATGTTTTCATTCCTCCCATTAAGATGGAGCGTCAGATCCTGGCACGGGAAAAACAGATGAGAGAGGAAGCAGAACGGGCAAAAGAGGAGATGGAGCGAAGACTTTTCCAACTGCAGGATGAGGCGCGACTTGCCAATGAGGCTCTGGTGAGATGTTTATCCTTCTGCCAAAATAAAAAAACATGTTTTAGACAACTGGTGGCTCTTCTTTGGGAACAGCAAGTTTCGCATGACAAAACTGGTGATAGTAACTAGGTCCGTGCAATTAATTGCATTTTTTATATAATCACATTCATTTTTGTTATCATAGAGGCACTCACTTTTTTGTCACACCGCATCACATCACTTTTAACAGCAGTAAGCTTTTTAGTTGCAGCCACTGTGTGGGTTTGCAACCACATAGAAAGAAGAGTGAGTTGTATGCAGCACATTTTGAGGAATAGTCCCTGTGTCCTTCAGCAGCATAAACCTATAGCAGCATAAAAATATACAAATAGCTCAGGATAATCTGTTTTCCACACAGTAAGAGTAAAGTCCTGTAACAATGGACTCATGAAGATGATGAAAAACTATAAATCCCTGCTGTAAATACTTTTAGTAACTGCAAACAAAATTAAAATAACAGTTTATGAGTTTTGGCAAAATTGTCCAGCCCTTATCTAACAATGCAATGAAACAATAAAATTAAAAGAATTTTAAAGAAAAAAAGATTTCTGCATCATCACAAGTTTCAAGTTTTTTCATTTGAATCTGTTGTTTATTTTTGTTTGTTTTCTTGTTAAATAAAATGATCCTGACCTTCTCTATCCAGCTTCGATCGGAGGAGACGGCAGACCTGCTGGCGGAGAAGGCTCAGATCGCTGAGGAGGAGGCCAAGCTTTTGGCTCACAAAGCTGCAGAAGCTGAGCAGGAACGGCAGAGATTAGAGGTCACAGCCATGAAGACCAAGGAGGAGAAACGGTTGATGGAGCAGAAGATGAGGGAGGCAGAGCAGCTGGCTGTAAAGCTGGTGGAGCAGTCGGAGAGGAGGTGTGAATTTATCCTCACTGTTGCTAGTTTGAATTTCTGCTTAAATTAATTCCTGCTTCCTTTATGGCTGTTCTGCCAATCGATCATCAATATTATGCTTTACGTATTTATTTATGAAAGATAAAGAGGCAGCGAAGATTACCGAAAAGAAAATCATGAATAAAATGCTCCTAATTAAGGCCTAACGACCCAATGAAAGCATAACCACCCATGGTACGGCCTGTTATCTCTTTAAAAGCTTTGGTTTTAAACAGAGGAAAGTGCTACAGCTTTTAGCTGTGCTGTGTTTATACTTAAGTTAACAACTGGGTCATAACAAATGGGACAAAAATTGGACGGATGCATTCCTAAACACAATACCTTAAATCAAAAAATGAGTTTTATTTAATCTTGAAAAGGAGTTAATTTAACTTAATTTTTGTATGCCAGTGGTATGAAGTGTGCCAATCCTGATAGGTGGCATCTGAGCTGGTTCCTCATATTCGCTTAAATAATCCTTGATGCGTCACAAACTCCATTGATTTGACATAGTCTATTTCCGTTTGATTTTATATCTGTTTATGGCCTCATATAGGCTGGATTTAGTTACATCTAGGGTAAGTTTATGCATAAAAACTACCAAAATTTTATTGTATTCAATTAAGTGTACTAGTTGAAATAGCTCCCCTGTAATTTATGTTTAATTATTCATACTGCAAAAAAAAAAAACATAAACCCAAAACACACAACTAGAGCTTTTACAGTAATCGGCCAGTTTCTTAGGTACACCTGTTCAGCCATGACTCGATGTATTTAGGTATCTAGATGTGAAAATGAAATCCTAAAGACCAAATTGAGCATCAGAATCGGGGTGGAGAAAGAGAGTGACTTCAAGTGTTGCAGGGTTGGTAGTGCCATGTTTTTAGGTCTGGGTATTTTAAGTTGATGATCTTATAGGATTTTCACACAGAAACACTCAAAGAAAAAACCCGTGGAGAGCAATGGACAGGTCTAAAGGCCAATTTATACTCAGAAACCAGGTCGTCTGCCTTTGTGTGTCGAAGTTAACCCTTCAGAAAATCTGGTGCACCTCTCCAGAATTGTAGGTGGCTGCAGACAGGAGGCCTCTGATTGGTCAAATCTATAGCCGCTCTACTCAATGTGTATTTAGTGTTTGATACCTTACCGGCTTGTTTTGTTTTTATGACCGCCATTGACTCCTGAAGATGGACCAGCTAGAAGAACGAGGCGCGTGAGAACGCTGAGATCCTTTTTCCACCTGGATCCCCGCTCTTTTTCGCCCTCATGTCCCTCCGTTGTTGCACAAACTTGCCCCCACTTCCTCACCGCCTCGGCCGTATCTAGACCCCCAGCTAGTTCCTGATTGTCCCTCTTGTGTTGTGGCGTGGAATAACGTAGCGCAGACCACGCTTCAATATTGGGCATAAATCAAAAATATCTGCGATAAGCTCACTGCGACGCACTGCTGCGGGAGGATAACCAGCCCTTAAAAATGGACAGACTGATTTTAGATGAGAAAATACAAGAGTATCTTAAAATAAACTCATTCTAACCAAAGTGTGAGGATCTAAATATAAAAATTATAAAACTGGAAAGCGGTGGTTCTGCACTACCAGAAGTCCGAATCATTAAAAATGTTTTTTCATTCCACCTCCATAAAATGTTTGGTTTTTTGTTGAAAGCTCCACAAACATCACGTTCCAACCAGCTGATTTGGAGGGGAAATGTTTCAGCCATACTGTCATAAGCTAAAACGTTGAGTTTGCTTAAATTTACAATGGGAAATGTGTGATTTTATCCCTTGAGATAAAAACTGAGCTTTTCTCCAACCAACCCTTCTGTTTCCCTGCCAAAGGGCCTGTGGTCCTTGTTTGTCTATCATGAAATCTAACACATAAAATGGGGAATATTAATGAAGTTTTGTTGTACTTTGCCAGAAAACTAGCTCCTCTAATTCATTGAGCAGCTTAATGACTTAGAACCATTGGCTGAAATCAGCAATCTGAGTCCCCAGACGGAGATCGTGTAGAAAAAGCTGCAGGCTGACCTGAAAATAACATTTTTCCCTTCTGAGTAAATATACTAAAGTTGATACTGGGGTTATCATAAAAAGTTAAATGTGAAACTTCTCCTCTAATAGAAATAACTGTATTTTAGGGCTCTATTTCCATCTCTACCAGGGACCAGATAAATATAGAGAATGTTAGCTGTGTTGTTCTGTAAATTAATATTGTTTGGGATCTGTCAATATAACACAAAGTAATCCTGTTTTTCCAGGTTGAAAGAAGCAGATCACCTAAAGCAGGACCTGACGGAAGCCAAGGATGCTGAACGAAGAGCCAAGCAGAAACTCCTGGAGATTACCAAAACAACATACCCTGTACTGTGCTAATGATTCATTCTGCTTTTTTTCATGCATTTTGTGGATAAATGCACATCCCTTTGTTGTCGTTTTTTATTTTTTTTCCCTTCAGAAGGTTATTACTTAGCATTTCTTACATTTCAGAGTGCACTTACTTTAAAAGCTCAAGCCACAGATTAGCTGTTTTGCTTTTAAGGTTATTATGAAACAAGAAAATGAAGACAGTCTGATTTATCAGAGCTGACTCATAAACTTCAGAAGCCCCAGATGGCAAATGGCAGGAAGAAAGGGGGGGTGGGATTCTTCCTCTCTTGAAGCTATTACTTTAAGATAAACAAATACTGTGTCATTAAGATATTAATAATTTCTAAAGGAGTGATAAATTACTTTTTTAAAGATGGAAGTGATGAATCAATGCAGAGAGGAGAAATATGACTGACGACAAGTTGTGTTTGATAAAAAAAGGTTTTCTTACTCTGACCTTGAGCTGCAACACGGTTATAACTGTCACATCTTTTAATTTGCATTCAGTGATGTTACAGCATATATATAATGCTTGCAAACATGATAGTTTTTTATATAAAGAAAGAATATTGACATCTGTTTTTGTCCTTCAGCTCATAGCAGCCTATTCTACTCCCCCTGCTCCTCCTGAGCCGGCCGACTTCAGCTATGATTCAGCATCGTCACGCCTCGACTTCAAGGACTCGGACATGAAGAGGCTGTCCATGGAGATTGAGAGAGAGAGGTGAGGCGGTGATTAAAACACCTGCTTTAACCTTTTAGTTCTGATCTCGGCCCTGTTTGCTGACATAGCTGTGCGTTTCAACAGGCTGGAGTACATGGAGAAGAGCAAGCACCTGCAGGACCAGCTGAAGGAGCTGAAGTCGGAGATCGAGTCTCTGAAGCTGGAGGAGCAACAGCAGCAGCAACAGGCCAGCATGTACAGCCTCCCCAGTGAGGCGAGAGGATACGTCCAAGAACCTGTATACTTACCTCACAGCAACGTGAGTATGCAGACGGATTTTAGACCTATGCAAGGTAGAAGGATGACGTGTTTGGGAACGTCTTGTGAAGTGAATATCAAAATTTTATTACTATTTTGTCCCGGTAGGAAAAATCCAATATTTTTCCTCTTATACTATTTTAAATGCAGCATTTTCATTTACTTCATTCTTCCATCCGTCTATTTTTTTATACTTAAATACCATAAAAGGCTGAAAAATTATATTTAAGCTATGCAGGGGCCCTTTTAATGCTTACATGTAAGCCATACAAGCTAATGCTAACATAGAAACTTTATATATATATATATATATATATATATATATATATATATATATATATATATATATATATATATATATATATATATATGATGTTTTGTTATAATAGTAGCAAGCAGAATGGTGTGTTGAACAAATTCACTTCGCCTACAGGGCTTTATAAATACAAGGCTCTTCTAATAATCTGAATTTATTTGTTTCCTTTCATTTATTGAATGCTTGTTTTATCTGAATATTACAGGATATTGTTGGCCTTGACAAGAGGGGATAAATGGTGGGGGAAAAAAGAACTGGAGAAAATAAACAGAGTGAATAGAAGAAGCAAAATAACAAAGAAAAAAGACAACAAAACACCAACAATAAATTGAAACATCTACACAGAAACCCATCAGGGTACACTAGTAATGATGTAAAAAAAAAAATAAAAGCCTCCCTGTTTATTTTGTTCCTTTTGTTAGCTGTTTTGTTGCCATGATTTTGCAACAAATGGTAACTAAAATGTACTTTTAGGGGGAAAAAAACACAAAACTTACTACCGTATTTTCACGACCATAAGGCGCACCGGACTAAAAGGCGCACTCTCAGTTATGTGTGCCATTTCTGTATTTAACACACACATAAGGCGCACCGGACTAAAAGGCGCACTCTCAGTTATGTGTGCCATTTCTGTATTTAACACACACATAAGGCGCACCG